>NW_027471233.1:0-27724 GCF_051020765.1 Lasioglossum baleicum
GGGCTTTCTTTTCGTAAAAACTGCTTCGAAGAATCGGCTGGTTCCCCAACGTCGACGCCCATTCGCGAACTTTTCTTCTTCGCGACCTGCACGCTCGCGGCCGCAGGCGAGGGTTGCGAGCGGCAACGAGCAGAGCCGAAACGCGTGTTAGCTCCGCGGGAAATCAACGAGCCTCGCTTAACCCGCCGGCGCGTTCGATGTTTATGGGAAAGTTCCATCTTCCGTCCGCGAGGGGTGGGCAGACCGAAAAAAGAAGCAAGTTCCGACAGCGAAAGTGGCAAACCCTCGCTTCTCTTCCTATCCACCCCTCTCTACTCTCGCGAATAACTCCTTCTCGAACTCAGTCTGGCGATTTCGAAATTTCCGCCGACAAAGACAGAAGGGTAAGGGTGTAAATTAGACGAGGAGAGTGCGAACGGGGTGTGCTCGAGTGACACGAAAAGGCTGGATGGAAATCGAAGGCGTGGAAATGGACGGCGTCGTAGGTGGCGAGCGATCGAGGATCGGCGGCGCAGAGAAGTCACGGGGGTGCGCGTGAGTCATTGTTGCGCCAGACAGGGTGGCTACGGGGTGGTCCCCACACTCGTTAGGGGATATTTTAATGGGCCGCCGCTTTGGATTTGCCGGTGTTTAATTACAGCGGTTCTCAACTCTGCCTGTGTCGCCTTCGAGCCGGCGTGGTTCCGTTCGAGCCGCGAAATCTCTCCGATTCGAAATTCCGCGTGAAATGATCGTGATACGCGTATACGAATCATTTCGGACCATCGTGTAGAACTCGGTACCTAGCAAGCGAAGGTTTATATCGTTAGGTGCGTCGAGTCGGGAGGAATGACTGGCACAGACACGGGAATCGAAGGAGAAGAAGGAAGAAGAAGGGTGAGTCGCGGGGCTGAGAGGGAGGAAAGGAGGAGGAAGAAAGAGAAAGAAAGAAGCGCGGAAGACGGAGGAGAAGGAGGAGGAGAAGCGGAGGTTTTGTGCGTGTGCCACGCAACGAAACGAAATAACGCAGGGCGCAACGTAAACGCACGTACTCCACCCTGGCTGCGCGGGCTGGAAGGGATGAAGAGGGGCGAAGCGCGCGGAGGAGAAGGGAAGAGGAAGGAGAAGGGACAGAGAGCGAGAGCAAGGAGAGAGGGGCACTTTACCACCCCATAAAAAGGGGGTGTGAGTGTTGTGTCTGGAGCTGGACCCACCCTTGGGTGAACGCCCTGGAACCCTTGCGCGCAGACGATTTTTCATCTCTCTCTCTCTCTCTCTCCTCGTCCTTCCCCGTTTCCCTCTACTTCTGTCTCTGTTCGACGAGAGCAGCGTCTCGCTTCGACCAGCGTGGACCGCGCTCGCGATTTTCGTCGCTCCGCTCCTGGAGAGCTGCTCCACCAGCAGACTCCACGAGGTGTCTACGCTCCTGGACATAAATGGAACGCCGCCACGCCGGCCTGTAGGCCCGTTCTACGGGGATTTTCTATTCCCACAGGCACGTCTGCGATGTGGCTTAGGGCCGCTGCCTTCCTCCGCCACCTCTCCCTCTTCCTCTTTTGCTTCCACCACGCCCGCGCTCCCTTCCTTTCTCTCTCTCTATATATATATCTCTTTCTCTCTTCGCTAACGCAATATGTTTAGATTTACCAGCGAGCTTCGCCTCCCTTCGCCCTGCCAGCAGCCAATGGCCCTTTCAGGCACGCCGCATTTCCAGCGAGCGGCCGATTAACGGGAGGTAAGGGAACGCCGAGTTGAAAGTCACGGGAGAATATTTTCTTTTTTCCCTTTTTTTTTTTTTTTTTCGCCTCACTCTATCTCTCTTTCGAGGGACAGGAAGGGCGCGTGGCGAGATGCCGGGTGATACGGGGGATTAATCTAGTCTTCCATCTATATTCATGCGTTTCCAGCCCTCCTTTTCCAAGGCGCGGTCCTCGACCTTGTTTCGGGGACAAGGACTCCGCGTGTGTGAATTCTGGGACAGGATTTCGGAGCAGCCTCGCCGTGGACCTCGTCGCGGGATAATTGCGAGGAATCTACGCTCCATGGGAATTATAATCGCGTGTTTCGCAATTTTCATTCTGCTTCTTCCGCTCCTTCTGCTTCGGGGAGAAGGATAATAGTAAGAGCGTGATTGATTCGAGGGATGAGAAAATTTGAAGAAATTGGAAACGCGAAATTGAACGTTTTAGGTGTGTTATAAATTAAAGCTATAGCATTTTTTTAATAATTTGTTAGAAAGAATTTTCCTGTGTGATGGAAACGAGAAAATTATTTCTTTCATATTTTTGACTTTGATATAAAGTTCATCTGCTCGATTGTCAAATCGAAAAAATATAGATTTCATTCTGGGAATAATACTTTAAAAAATTGGAAAAGCGGATATAATCCGATATCTAATCGATAAGGTGGATTTCCCGTTTCGTTTCGAGCGTGTTTCTCTCCCCCGTGTTTCCGGTTGCGGTAGGACAACGAAATTTCGGTTCGATTACATTAAAAATTCGTTCGGCTGCCCTTTATATTCCTGGACGTTTAACCGGAGCGACCGCAAAGGGGTTGAAACTTGTTTCGCGGTCGATAGTTTTTATTCGTACAGGTACGTCTGGGCAAAGCCAGCCCCTTTGTAGACCTGTTCGTCCTTTCCCCTCTTTATTCGACTTCGAATACGCCGCAATACGTTTGAATTTATTCGCGTTTTCGAGTCAATGGCCGCTCTTCGGGCCACGCTGTTCCCGCCACCGGTGCGATTAAGGGCGCGCGCACCGACGAATTTCCCATAAGAACCGGTGCCAGCGCTGAAATCCGGCGAATTCCGTGTTTCCGCAACTCCCGGTATACGTGCCGAAATTGTATCGCTAAGAAACCCGTTTCCTATAGTCGAGAAATTTCGCAAAATCGTTTTCCTCCCCGACCGATTTCGCATTTCCAAGGGATCTATGATTTTTATATATAGAGAGAAAAATTGGAAAAACGACCCGTGGATATCTTTACTCGAAGAAATATAAGGACACGAATTTTCAAAAATAATTTTAACTATAGGAACTCTAGGTATATTTCATTTTATTCGTCGGAATTACGCAAAATCGTTTTCCTTCCTCAACCGATTTCGCATCTCCAAGGGATTAATAATTTTTGTATATCAAAAAATTGGAAAAACGATCCACAGATATACTTCAGTCGAAGAAATATAAGAACACGAATTTTAAAAAAATAATTTTAACTATAGGAACTCTAGGTATATTTCATTTTATTCGCCGGAATTTCGCAAAATCGTTATCCTTCCTGACCGATTTCGCATTTCCAAGGGATCTATGATTTTTATATATAGAGAGAAAAATTGGAAAAACGACCCGTGGATATGCTTTACTCGAAGAAATATAAGGACTCGAATTTTTAAAGACAATTTTAACTATAGGAATTCTAGACGTATTTCATTTTATTCATCGGAATTCCGCAAAATTGTATCTCTCTTCGACCGGTTTCGCATCTCCAAGTGTTTTATGATTTTTGTATATCGAAAAATTGGAAAAACGATCCATAGGTATACTTTACACGAAGAAATATAATAACACGAATTTTCGAAGACAATTTTAACTATAGGAACTCTAGGTATATTTTATTTTATTCATCGATTTCGACCACTGCACGGAGATTTGTAAAGAGAGTTGTAAACAGAGACGATTTTCCATTCGACTCACTAGCGCCACCACGGTTCGTAACTCTGGTATAAATTTATAAACAAGCTGGAAGCTTCCTTGACGCGGACAGGTTCGATCGGAAGCGGAATTTCAACGATCCACCCCTTGGTCCAAGGTGCGTGTGCGTTCCCGCCACGCCCGTTCGCGTGATATATCGATTCGCTAAGGGACAACGATTAAAAACGCGGGGAAAGTGAGTCGACGACACGCGGGGAACGATAAATCGAAGCTTTCCGGCCGCGAGCCGGCTGGAATTCCGCGATATTTATGGCGGTTATTCATTCGGCTTACGGCAGCGACGAAACTTCACCGCCTGGCCGCGGCCTCTCGCGCGTTCGCGTTATTAGCAGCAGTTTTCATAAATCGCGCCGCGGCCTTCCCCAAACTTTCCGCCTGCGGAATTTCCCTCTGCTCCTCGGCCGGCTCGTACGCGCCGTTAATTAGCAGTTCGCCGGCCACTTTTCCCCGGGATCACCGTTACACGTTCTTACATCGCGCCCCGTTGCTACACCCCGCTTCTTTTCGCGCCGCGCCGCGTGGAAACTCTTTCTTCTCGGATCTGGTTTCCGTAACACGGAAGAACACTCCGCCGTGTTGCAAACTTTTCTCTCTCGGCCCGTGCCGCTTCCCGACGCCCTCTCGCACTCCCTAGACAGTCGGTTTCCCGTCCGCGCCGCGCGATTCTTACAGATTATCCGCGTTGTGCGAGGAATTTCCCGGGATGAAGACTTCGGATCCGCCGACTCCCGGCGCGAGGCTCTAAAGTCGATGAAAATCCGTGGAATTTTTACGATACCTTCTCATGAGTGCGAAGTAAGCTACGGTACACGCGAGGGTTGCTGCGAGTTGTCTGGATTTTTTTTTTTTTAAGAGTTTCGAAAATAGACAAAGATTTTATCAAACTTGTTGAAGTTGAAGAAACCTCGCGCACTGTGTTCCGTTATGATTGAAATTAATAAAATTAAGAGCTATAGAAGATTTTTATATATTTTTTGTAATTAACTTTGTTCACGCGTTAATTTTATCAATGAAATAACTCGCAAAGTCTTCGGGGACTGAGAGATAGAAAGTTTACGGAACGCAGAGGGTGGGAGATGACGCGAATGGCTACTGTGTAATTAAGATTTATCTGGATTGCATTTTTTCTAATAGCGTTAAAACGATAGAGGGGAAAGGCAGGGTGCAGCCTCACGAGAGGTCAGGAATCGGGTACATCGAGGACGCAATATATAGAACATGAAAGGGCAGACAGATAGATGGTCCAGGAGGGTTGACAGAAAGGGTCTAGGGACAATCACCCCTGTTTGCAACGACGTGTGTAAACGAAAAACGGCCGCATACTTGCACAAAGGACGGCTTCAGGTATCGATTGCGCGGTAATAAAATAAAGGACAAATTAAATTGTAGAAAATACGATACTAACCCACTGGCATCTTGAATCCAATAGAACTATTAATTAGATTTCAACGATTCCGCGAACTACGCCGGCCTCCAAGGAGAGCCCGTCGAACCCCGTTAAACGACAAGTTTAACTCCCAGCAGCGAGATGGGGGACGATCGAAAATGAAAAATCCTGGATCTTCAATTTTTATTATAATAAAATAGTTATATAAAATAGTTGAAGAATATAGTTAATCTATACGATTTAACTATGTAACCATAGATCATTCGTGCCGATTATTATTAAATGACGCAGTTCGTTTTATATATTAGTCAAAATCATTTCTTTCAAGTACTCGACTCGCAATCCTCACGACAATTACCACCATATCACCTAGTTTATTAAAATTTAATCGTCGTAAACACTGCACCGGAAAATTATTTAATTTCAATTACCTTCATTTGACACTAATCTAATATTTTCTATTTTTCAAGTTCTCTGCTCTATTACACCTTGGACTCGCGGTACGATTAATACCATTATCCACAGAATGAATATTAGACATATTGTTAAAACCATTTCTCTCAATTACCCGACTCACAATCCTCTCAACAATTACCACTATCTAACCTAGTATACCAAAATTTAATCGCGAGAAACGGTGCATAGCAAAATTATTTAATTTCAATTACCCACTTGGCACTAGGTTAATATTTTCTATTTTTTAAGTTCCCTACTACCCTTGGACTCGCGGTACGATTAATACTACGATCCATCGAATAAATATTAGTGATATCGTTAAATTCATTTTTCGCTCAACTACTCGACTCGCAATCCTCTTGACAATCTCACCTAGTATACCAAAATTTAATCGCGAGAAACGGTGCACTATAAAATTATTTAATTTCAATTATCCACTTGGCACTAATCTAATATTTTCTATATTTCAGGTTCTGTGTCTTATTACCCCTTGGACTCGTGGTACGATTAATATCACAATCCATGGAATGAATATTAATCATATCGTTAAAATCATTTCTCTCAAGTATTCGACTCACAATCTTCTCAGCAATTACCACCATCTCACCTGGTTTACCAAAATTTAATCGCGAGAAACGGTGCATCGCAAAATTATTTAATTTCAATTACCCACTTGGCACTAATCTAATATTTTCTATTTTTCAAGTTCCCTATTACCCTTTGGACTCGCTGTACGATTAATACTACGATCCATCGAATGAATATTAGTCATTTCGTTAAAATCATTTCTCTCAACTACTCGATTCGCAAATCTCCCGATAATTACCACCATCTCACCTAGTATACCAAAATTCAATCGCGAGAAACCGTGCATCGCAAAATTATTTAATCTCAATTACCCACTTGGAACTAACCTAATATTTTCTAATTTTCAGGTTCTCTGTTTTACTATCCCTTGGATTCACGGTACGATTAATACAACGATCCATCGAATGCATATTAATCATTTCGTTAAATTCATTTCTCTCAACTACTCGACTCGCAAACCTCTCGACAATTACCACCATCTCACCTAGTATTATATAACTAAAACGCGTTAAACCGTGCATCGCAAAATTATTTAATTTTAATTACCCACTTGGCACTAATTTAACATTTTCTATTTATCAAGTTTCCTAATACTCCTTGGACTCGCGGTACGATTAATACCATTATCCATAGAATGAATATTAGACATATTGTTAAAACCATTTCTCCCAATTACCCGACTCACAATCCTCTCGCTAATTACCACCATCTCACCTAATATCATATAATTTAATTTCAATTATCCATTTGGTACTAATCTAATATTTTCTATTTTTCAAGTTCCCTATTACCCCTTGGACTCGCGGTACGATTAATACCACGACCCATGGAAAAAGGACCGTTGAACCCCGTGGAACGACAAACGTCCCGGCGAGAAGAGGAGGCGAGAGACCGGAGCCCGGGGAATCGAGATGCTAATAAGATTTTTTCAATAAGATCCGCGCTCGTCTTTCCTAGCCTACCGGTCGGTTGATTTAACGCCGATCTATCGCACGGTGGGCGCAGAGACAGACGATTTCTCAGCGAGGAAAATGCGTCGATTTTTTCCGGCAGACGGATCGGATATTGCAGCCCCGGGGGCGTAAGTAATACCCGCGCGTAAGTCTCCGGCAAATTAAAATTCAACATTGCACGCTGCAACGCGCTTCGGCTCTTAATCTCGATGAATAAGCGCGGAACGAGGGTGAGGAAAAATGCGCGCGAGTGTGTCCGCGTTCTATCTTCCGCGGGCTGTCTCGTTCATTCTCTATCGGTTATGGGTAACGCGGTGCACAGGTGCGTCTGAGGCATCGGTAACAAATCGGTAGATTAGCCTGCCAGACGAGAGACTGGTTTCCCGTGTACATCTAAGCCGAACGCGGCAAGGCCATAAGTCGATTTAATAATTCAAACGCGCTGTTAAGAGGGTGCATAAGAGAGGCTGTATTAGCAGCGGGAGGTCAACGATACTTCGCGGACACGCGGCGTAAAGCATCGATTTTACGGTGAATTACTTTTCGACGCCGGCCCGGACGCCTGGTCGCATAAAAATCCCGCTTTACGCAAATTGCCGGGCCTCTCCTCCCTGTCGAATCGAAGACTGGATGCAGCGGCGCGCGAAATGACGGCCGATACACGCGAGCCAAGCGAAATTATCGCGTTCCCGCGTTTTAACCCTTTTCGGCTCTCTCTCTCGATCCCGAATATGGCCGCCATCGCGGTCGTAGACGCGCGGTACATACGTAATACGCGGTGTTATCGTTATTTAAATTCCGCCGGTACGCAACGATCGCCGCCGTGCTCGCTTCCGTGTTTATTATTGTATATTACCGCGATTTTATCGTCCGAGTGGGTAACGCTGTTAATGCGGATGACAGTAGTCCGTGATGGGTGATGCCGTTATGACGGGGTGGCTAAAAGCTTGGAAATCGCGAATTTTAATTCCGCGGTTTATGCGAAATGTATTATCCGCGCGGTTTTACGCGACGCGGATCGCGTCGGAGGCTGGAGCTGGTTTTGTAAGACGCGAATCGCTGGTAATCTTGGCGATAAGGAACGAGGTTAGAGGTGAATGAAAGATAGAAGTAATAAATATGGCACAGGACAGATTTTTTTTAATTATTCGGCAATAGGATCTATCTATCTGGTATTTATTATACTTGGAATATACACATTCGTCGATGCATTTTTTATTATTATTACCTACTTGACAATTATCGAAATCACAGTTTGCAGTTCATCTATTAACCAGTTCTATCAATTAAAAAATTATCGCGGAAGAGAGGTTCGATATACGTAGTACAGAGCGAAGGCAAGAAATTCGAGTATCGGTAATAGAATAAAATAGAAGGAAAACTATAACAAACAAAATGATAGAAGTAATAAAATTAGCACAGAACATACTCTTTAAAAATTGTCCATATATAATGACAATTACGAAATTTATTCGAGCAATAGGATCTATTATACTTGAAACACGTCCATTAATCGATGCATTTTTTATTACTATTGCCTACTCGACAATTATAAAAATCACAGTTACCAGTTCTATCGATTAAAAAATTATCGCGGAAGAGAAGTTCGATATACGTAGCACAGAGGAAAGTGAGGAAATTCGAGTATCGGTAGTAAAATAAAATGGAAGGAGGACAATAATAAAATTCTATAATAAAACGTAAAACGATAGAGACCATTAGTAAGACGGAAATTCGCAGCTCGCGACTCGCTGGTACAAGAAACGAGGATAAGAGTAAAGAAAAGTAGCGAATAAAAATAGGGAGCGGTGAGATAGAAGCAATAAAATTGGCAAAGGACACATTTTTTAAAAATTATTCGGCAACAGGATCTTTCTATTGGATATCTATTATACTTGGAACACACACATTCGTCGATGCATTTTTATTATTAATACTTACTTCACAATTATCGAAATCACAGTTGCAGCTCGTCTATTTACCAGTAATATTGTTCAAAAAATTATCGCGGAAGGGAAGTTCGGTATACGCAATATACCGGTTCGGTTAGCACAGAGCGAAGTGAGGAAATTCGAGTATCGGTAGTAGAATAAAATGAAAGGAGAACAATAATAAAATTTGATGATAAAACGTAAAACGATAGAGACCATTAGTAGGAGGGAAATTCGGAACTTGCGACTCGCTGGTAATCTTAGCAATAAGGAATGAGCATAGGGATAAATAAAAGTGACAGAAGTAATAAAATTGGCACAGGACATACTTTTTAAAAATTATTCGGCAACAAGATCTATCTATTGAGTATCTATTATACTTGGAACACATCCATTCGTCGATGCACTTTTTATTACTATTACTTAATCAACAATTATAAAAATCACAGTTTGCGGCTCGTCTATTTACCAATACTATCGATTAAAAAATTATCGCGGAAGATAAGTTCGATATACGTAGCACAGAGCAAAGTGAGGAAATTCGAGTATCGGTAGTAGAATAAAATGGAAGGAGAACAATAATAAAATTCTATAATAAAACGTAAAACGATAGAGACCATTAGTAGGACGAAAATTCGGAGCTGGCGACTCGCTGGTAATCTTAGCAATAAGGAATGAGTATAGGGATAAATAAAAGTGACAGAAGTAATAAAATTGGCACAGGACATACTTTTTAAAAATTGTTGACGTATAATAAGACGATTACCAAATTTATTTGGGTAACAAGATCTATTATACTTGAAACACGTCCATTAATCGATGTATTTTTATCATTATTACCTAGCCGACAATTATCGAAATCACAGTTTGCAGCTCGTCTATTTACCAATACTATCGATTAAAAAATTATCACAGAAGGGAAGTTCGGTATACGCAATATACCGGTTCGGTAGCACAGAGCGAAGTGAGGAAATTCGAGTATCGGTAGTAGAATAAAATGGAAGGAGAACAATAATAAAATTCGATGATAAAACGTAAAACGATAGAGGACCATTAGTAGGAGGGAAATTCGGAGCTGGCGACTCGTCCATTAACCGATATATAATAATTAACCGAAAAACGATGGCGGCCGGGACCTGGAGCGTTCCGACGAGAACGTCGCAGGGAGGGTTGAAAATTCGAAATTGGCGGGGACGCGGGGCGTCGCGGAGAGGGGTTTTCGGCGTGGCTCGGCGAAGAACGGGACAATAAACGACACGGGTGTGCGTAGGCCGTAGAACCCGGCGGGCTTTTGCACTCCCCTCGGCTCTCCCCTTTCCGGTGCCCCGGCTCTTTACTGTTTGTAAACACAGCCGTGCTACTTTCCAATGCGGCTCCATTTCACTGCGCGCAAACTGCGTACGCGACGCGTACGTAACACGGACCCGGTGCGTGCGTGCGTCGTTCGTGCGTGCGCTGCACGCGCTGCGTGCGCGGCCGCGAGATGCGCGCCGTCGCGGCCGGAATACAACGGCCACCGCGCTTCTCCCTTCCCCTTGAAAATTGCAATCCGAGAAATCAATCGCGTCCACTGGACTTACCTCCCATTGAAATCCGAACTTCACTCGCAGCTTTGCAACGGGACTACGGGGATTTTGCGTAGCTTCTACGAATAGGGTAAAATTTTTCCTCTTTCTTCTCCAATTTTTTTCCTTTCTTTCATTTTTTCTTTTTCTTTTTCAATGGGGATATTTACGCGTTCACAGCTCTGTGATAGACTCCAATGACCGGTGTTTGTTTGATTTTACAGAATTTCGAAGGAGAAAATAAATAGAAAAATCGAGAAGAGGAATGTCTATCTGTTAACGATTCATCTCACTTTCGCTCCATCTTTGACAGATTGATTCGTCGAGTTTGACGCAGTATCGTAGACTTAAGGACCCTAAGTGGACCCGGGCCATAAAAGAGAAGAGAGACGAAAGCCAGGCCCATCGGGAAAAACGTTCGAGCAGTCCACCGATGGGTCTGCGATATTTCGAGAAACCAAGAGACGATCCTCTCGAGGAAAAAGCATCGGAGTTAAGTTGCGAGAGGAATTCTTTGTGAGAATCGTTAGAATAGTTTTTCTTTCACCTTGGTATATGCTAGTCGGTGCTCGAAAGACCGTTTCCTCGGTATAACGTTGTTTCAAGGATAAATTCAGTTGATTTCCGTTTTTCCGCGCGATCGGCACCCGTTGGCGGTGAGCGGAGCGTGGTTGAGAAAAAAGGCAATTAAAAAGTTGCGAATAGCCGGTGACTTAAATCGGCGAGTTTACTTTGATAAGTCTACTGTTTCGAGACGCAGCCACCGCGCCAAGAGTTGTGTAATTTATACCTTCCTTAATGGAGACAAGTCATCGCGATTCGCGGACAAAAACTTTGGCGTCTTTCTGCCTCTGCTGCCGTTCTTATTGCCCCGGCTCGAGGCACGGCTACACCTCATTGAAAAAGCACTAAGGCAATTAAGCACAGCTTCGTCCCGGCAAATAATTCAGCTGAAACGCTCGTAATTTCGCGCCGGCGAGCGACGCCCGGTGGCATTCGACGCGCGCGCCGCTCGCCTCTATTTTTCCCCGGCTGGATCACGCGTCGCCTCGCGTCACGGAAACGCCGTTGTTTATCGCGTTGTTCGTCATCCGTGTTATTAATTCCTCGCGTTTCGTTCCGCGTTACCGTAAATCGCGAATATAATATACGCGCCGGACGAGACCGTTCTTCACACCGCGCGATAACGCGAGCGATACGGTGACGCTGCCAGACATCAGAGAAACCAGTGCTAACTCGCAAGAAACACGTGAGTAATAGCGTCTTGGACTCTTCCACGATTCGAACGCTGATTTTCACGGTTTTTCAAAGCCAAAACAACCTGGCGGGATGGAATTTTTGTTACAGAAATAGCCAGAACGATCTCGCGTTACGTATTCCGAGGAGGGAATTTCCGAATTTTCCCGAGGAATTTTGGAGACTCTTTCGTACGAGGGGTTGGTACTATTATTCGCTCGTGATTGGAGAATACTCGTAATTTTTTTCCATGCGAAATAGCGAAAATTACGGGGATCGTGTAACGATCGCGGGTTCCGCTTTCGGATTAGTGAAAGATCGTTTTTCACTAGTTGCATCGGTGTTCCAAATCTGTTGTAGCGAATCGAGTCTAGAGAATTAACCCTTTGCACTCGAGAGGCGACTGTCGGTCATAAAATTTTGAAGACCCACATTAATTAACCCTTTGCACTCGAAAGTGTCAGCCAGTCACCATAAGATTTTGAAGAGTCATATTAATTAATACATAAAACTTAAGATAATATTAAAATATGCAAGATATCGAAATCAAATAATTTTACGTGTTAATTATTTTACGATTCCTTACTTACCGGTGAAAAAAATAATGTCAATTTTATAGCAGAGAATTTGTGAATTTTTACTTTTCTCTATCCAAAAAAATCGTCGAGTGCAAAGGGTTAACATACCAAATTTAAGATAATATGCCAATATACGAGATAACGAAATGAAATAATTTTAAGTGTTAATTATTTTACGATTCTTTGTTTACTATTCAAAAAACCATCATCAGTTTTATAGAAGAAATTCTGTGAATTTACACTCCTCTGTAGCCAAAAAATCGTCGAGTGCAGAAGGTTAAGAAAATTCGCGAATTTACTGATCAGCTGGAAGAATATTATAAAGAACTCTATGTTGTATAGATGAACGTTGAAATTGAATAATAAAGTAACGCAGGGCAGTACGAATTTAGGAAAGCCATGTATTTATTTAAAAAAATCTTACAGGTGACTAGGAGCAATAAATTTCTAGTGTTCACCGCTGTTGCTATTTCGCTTTGAAAAAATATACAATTCACGACAATCGTTTGGCAGAAATATCACCTCGCACCAGGTGTCAAAGTCCCCTCAGCCTTAACCGAGCGATGCGACATCGATAATACGGTGTTTTCCCTTAGAGAATAATTATTAATCACGGAACGGTGCTCGACGAATCGAGAGAAGTTAGATTTTTGGAAAATTCAATTTTAAAATCGCTGAGAGTACATTCATGACAACTTTAGACAGAAATGTAATCTCGCTCTAGGTGTCAAAGTCCCGCTACGTTTCATCCGAGCGATGGGACATCGGTAATACGATGTTTCGTCTTTGAGAATAATTATTTTGACAAAACGGTACACGACAGATCGAGAGAAGTTAGATTTTTGGAAAATCCAATTTAAAAATCGCTAAGTACATTCACGACAATCTTAGACAGAAATGTGATCTCGCGCCAGGTGTCAAAGTCTCCTCACATTTTACTCGAGTGACGCGACATCGGTAATACGGTGTTTTCCCTTCTTGAATAATTATTTCAACGAAACGGTACTCGACGGATCAAGAATAATTAGCCCGACGAAAAAGGTACTCGACCGATTGGGAATTTGGTCTGGATAAATCACCAAACACGATCGAACGAACCTACTGTTGGAATGCAACGATTTTTCAAATGTAGACCTGGAAGGTCGGGACGCGAGAGAAGAATTTTCGTCATCATTCTTTGTTTTTCTTTTTTCTTTTTCTGTCTTTACGTTACCGTCATGGCTGACTCAACTGTCTGTTTTTGTAGCTCGGAATAGGATTGTTTACGTTACCGTGAATAAACCAATATTCTAGATTCTTCCTTATCTGTGGATTATATTTTTTGCTACACCTACCGATGGTGATCTCGGCGTGTGCGACGCGGGTAAGATTGTTTAACACTAGATTTACGGGACTCGTCAATTTGATGAATGGGTTGCTTCGATATTAACAGATGTAATTAACTTATATTAAGTCTGTTAAAATTGCGATTGTTTTCAAATTAAACCTATCGTTTGATTTTTAAAGAAAATATGTGGTTTTCTTTACCCTAAATCTGACGGGTCTCTATAAACATAGGTATACAAAAAATGTTCGTAAATCTAGTGTTTTAAAGGTTTGTTATACAGCGTGTGTTATTTCAATTTTCATACTCGATTATTTTCTAAATTGTGGTTCGTTTTCAAACATCTTTCGAATGGAACTTATCGTCATAAATATACGTATTTGACGATCTTTAACACTAGGTTGCTTCAATTATACAATATTAATAAATTTATCAACTTATATTAAGTTTGTTAATATTGTAATTGTTTTTAAATTAAACTCGTAGTCCTTTTTTTTTGACAAAGCACGTGGTTTTCTTTACCCTAAATCTGACGGGTGTCCGTAGAAATAGGTATAGAAAAAATGTCCATAAATCTAGTGTTAAAGGTTTGTTGTACAGCGTGTCTTATTTCGAGTTTCCCATTCGATATTATTTTCTAAATTGTGGTTCCTTTCAAAAATCTTTCGAATAAAACTTATGGTCATAAATATTTGACGATCTTTAACGCTAGATTTACGAGATCCATCAATATGACGGATGGGTTGCTTCAATTATAAAATATTAACCCTTTGCACTCGAGGGACGACTCTCAGTCACCATTCGTTTTAAATCCATAACTTAAAAACGAAGCGATAATAAGTATATTAAAGATAACTACACGCTAAGTATCAAAATAAAATAATTCCACTCGTTCCAAATCTAAACATATCTTATTTTTAACATATTTTCACATAAAAGGTACTACCAAGCTTATAGAAACATAAGAAAAGATTCTTCATAGCGAAAAAGTCTTCGAGCGCAAAGGGTTAATAGATTCAATCAAGTTACATTAAATTTGTTAATATTGTAATTGTTTTTAAATTAAACTCGCAGTCCTTTTTTTGAGAAATCACGTGGTTTTCTTTACCCTAAATCTGACGGGTGTCCGTAGAAATAGGTATACAAAAAACCGCTGTAAACCTAGTGTTAAGGCGGTGACCGATCCTCGGAATCGGCGATATTTCCGTCGCGTTACGTCTTTGAGCGATTCACGGCGCGTAATAAATCCATCGGGCTGGCACCGCGAGCTAGCGTGTACACCTATCGCGTATCCGAGGATGCACCGGGCCGAGTTGAACGTATTCGCGCGGCAACTCGCCTTGAACTTTACGAGAGTGCGAGCCGCGGCGGCACGAAGCCCGGCGTCGTCGTCGCGGTTGCTGGAAATCGAAAGGCACCGGGACGCGGGACGCCGCGGTGGTCGTTGGACGGATCGATCGGGAAAATTTCCACGGTGCTATCGGTCGGAAAAGTCGGCAGCCGGCTCGGTTTACCGCGAACGAGCTAATCTCGTCTCTGCTTCGCTTGCCAGGCCCGCGAGCGTTAACGCTCGTCCTATATCTCCCGACCAGCAGAAACGGGGAAAAGTCGAGAAGACGCGTACGCGCGTTATATCGAGTGTTTCGCGGAGATTCGAAGGAAATCGCGGCACGCTCGAGCTGCGCTGTAATAACCACGGAAGGATCCGACAGAGGAGGATTTCTAATCGCGAGTACTTATCGTTGTTTTGGCCGGCCTCGGACCGACAGTCAGTGGCGATGCCAGTGAACTCCGTGGCAACAAACGCCTCTGGCCGTCACCCCGACCAGTCACCCTCCCGATAATCATTATTCCACCCTATTCGAAAATCGGGATAGCGTACGCGCGAGTACGCTCCGCCGGAAAGGTCGTCGAGGTTATAATTAGCCAGCCGTGGCTTTCGATCTACTTCGTTTGGTTATTTTATCGCCATCGGGAACGAAAATAACCACACTACGTTTGACTGTTTGCAAATCTTTCGATATATTAGAACGTACCAAAAGTCACTTCGTTTTTATCCAACAGAAGACCTAATTGTATTTTTTCACAGCTAGCTTTACACTTTAGTCGCATTAAAATAAAAAAAAAATAGATAAAGAGAAATGAGTTTCCGAACGATTCTATAATAAGCGAATCGTTTCTGTAATTCTAGTACCAATGGAGATGTAAATAAATATATATATGGAGATATTTCGTAAAATTAGGATGGAAGAAATTTTAGAAAGTTTGTCGACACGAAGGAAATTTTGAATTGACCACTGCGTCGATGTAAGGACAAAGATTAGAGAAGGCTAAAGACAATCAGGAGACGCGATTCATAAGGAAGACAAACGGCTCGGAGGCGGTTAGGAAAAAGTTCGATTAAAATCGAATCCAGGAAGATCGGGAGAGGAAAGTGAGCGCGTTAAAGAGCAGGGGCGTGGGTAAACCCGGGCTAAGGATCCCCGGGTATTCCATCGCATCCCGGCCACGAATGGGCAAATCTCCCGCAAATAAGTTCGAACAGTCAGCGCGACGTTCCTCGTCGAGCGTTATCAACTCGGATTACAAAACACTCTCGGGATATCAAGAGACTCGTGGAGCCGGCTGTTGGGCGAAGTTAGGGTGTATACCAGGCCATCAGAGAGCCACCCCCTCTCCCCGATCGCCGCCTTTTCTTTCTTTCCATTCCGAGCCGCGCCTTTGATCTCTATTTCGTAGGATTTTCATCGGATCGAACCACGGGATCCGCGAAAGTTCGCCGGATCCGGCTGACTCGGCGTGATTCGAGCTTAAGGCATCGGCCTCTATCGAACGCCGCTCGAGGGGGTGGCGGCGAGAGGCTCGGAGAGAGAGAGAGGGCTGCCGAGGCTGGCGACCGCCACCGCCGTCAGAGAAGACGAACGTCGGTCGCGGAACCGTGCGACGGAAAAACGAAACGAGACGGAATAGAACCGAATGGAACGGAACGGAAGGGAACGAAAGGGAAGCGAAGGGGTGGGAAGAGTAAAGGGAGGGAAGGAGAAGTAGGAGAAGAAGGAGGGAGGAAGAGAGGGACGGAAACGGAGCCGTTGGTGAACGGGGCAGAACGCGGCGCCGCGTGGAACGGAGAGCCGCGTCGGGGGACGAGGACGGGGAGAGAATTACGCGTAAATGGAGGAAGCGAGAAGGGCGAGGGTGGCGGGGGCGGCAAGACAGGAACGAAGCCTCGGGGAGGAGCAGAGAAATATGAAGCGAACGAGGGAAAGAAAGAAGGCCCTGGTATAAATGGCGGGAGCGAGAGAACGAGAGAGAGAGAGAGAGGGACGTATGAATACGGAGAGGAAAGACGAGGAGTCCGTTAAAGCGGAGGGAAAGAGAAAAACGCGCGAAGCCGAGCGGGGAGGGCGGCGGCGCGCTACGCGAAGCAAAGGGAGAAAGCTAGAGAGCAAGAGGTAACGCGAGAGGGGTGGAGCGGGAGCGAGAGGGGGCAGGAGCGAGAGGGCGCGGCGCGAGCGACGAAGACAGGCCGGGGGATCAATGGACGCAACCCCGCGGGGCGCTACACTCTCTCGGATACTACGTAGTATCTCGCCGCTGCGTAGTAATACTATGCCCGCGCTACGTACTACGCCCGCCACTATTGCGCCCGCCCCCCTCTCCCCCCAGCACCGCCCCGCTACTCCGCGTCTACCCCTACTACCCCTCCGCGGCCGTTCCGCCGAGCGACCAGCCTGCCTTCCCCCACTCTACCGCCTAGGCTCCCCGCGACTCCTCCCCTCCCTCGCCGGTCCGTAGCTGCGGCGGCGGCGGAGGCTCCCCCCACCGCGCGGCCACCACTCACCCCTCCACGGCCACGAGGGCTAACGGCCTCCCGCGCTAACTTCGATCCGCCAATCGCGCCGCGACGTCGGTTGCCGCGCGCGGGAAAACTCATCCACGCATACACGCAGCGAAACTTCTCGTAAGATAGGACGCGAACCCGGCGTATACAGGGTGTGTCCGATGGAACCGGGGCTCGCGTGGGAAACCGGGAGGATGCTACTGACACGGGCTTTTTCGACGATCGTCGCCGGTCATGCGACTTTATTTTCCTTTTTCTTCGTCCCCCTTTTTCCTTTCTTTTTTTCCTTCGCTAAACCCCCTCTTCTATCTTTCTCTCTCTCTTTCTCTCTGCGTCGCTACGGCATTTTTCTTTCGTTTTACTCCTCGCCGGGTTTTGTTGCTCGCCGTGTCGGATTCGACGCGTCGGGCAAGGATAAAGTTATACGACCGGAGGATGGGGATTATGCGGTGGTTTGAATATTTATCCCCGATTTTTTTTCTCTCTCTCGCTCCTCTTTTTGCTCGCTGATACGGGAACGAGGAATCGTACGCGTGATCGAGAGGCCGGCGTTGTTTTGGTCGCGCACCGAGAAGCGTGCTCTCTCGTTGAGTTATTCGAGGAATTTTTATGCACGATGTCGGCGAAAGAGGCTCTTTTTCCTTCTCTTCTTTTTCCCTTTTTTCTTTTTTTTCACTCGATCCGGGGACAGAGTTTTAGGCGTCGCGTTCTCGATAGAAAATCCAACGCGAGAGTTTTCGTACGTAGCGTCGAGCAGCGGATGGCGTCCCTCTGGCGGGAAAATTTCTTCGCCGAGATTACGGCGTAACGACGCTCGGAAGCCGATCGTTGGCCGGAAGGCTGCGTTTGTTTAGGTATTAATTCATCGTGGAATAAATGGCGGCGCGGTGGAAGGTGGTCGGGAATCGCGGCGACTCGTTGCGCGGGAATAGCTAAAGCAGGGCGTGGTTCGCATAATTCTCCGACCAATTTCCGATCGGTCCGCGCTTCTATCCTTCTCCATTTTTCGTCGTTCCCCTTTTCTCACCTGTTCTCTAATCGTACCCTAAATTTCTCGACGTTCCACTAATTTCGTAAACCCAAAAAAAAAATAAAAAAAATAAAAAACACGTAAAAATTACGGATAAATACGATTCGACGAATTGGTCGGATTTTTTCAGATACTTTATTAAACGTATATATATGTTTTTCGTATTCTCAGAGGTTAAACACACGACGAGCGAATTTCACGGGTTCGGAATCGGCGGAAAGTTTATTGGGGAAAAGGACGCCTTATATTAATTGCAAAAATTTGTTAATACCCGGCGCGGGATGCATGGTCGCACTTTGTGTGCACAGGGAAATCGAGCGGGGCAACAAAAGCCGTTGCTAAAATGGAAATTCGTACCTCAAATATGCTAGCATACCGGCGGCGTTTAATTGAATTGCTCGATTATCGAGTAACGCGAACTTTTTCGTGAAATTTCATCTTTTCGATTGGCCGGAATTTCATTTCGCGTTGCCAACTTTCCCTCCTTTCCCCCTTTCTCTCTGTGTCTCTCTCTTTCTCCCGCGTTTTCTCTACGTTCCGCGTACGACATTCAAGACCGTCTCTCTTTTCCACTCCTTTTTCTCTTTTTTCCTCCCTTTCGCTCTTTTTCCTCGTTTTTTCGCATAACCACGTGTCGCGGAGTCGCGACCGTTATTCGAGCGATCATGAGCGGAGAAAAATGGCCGGAACGTATCGTATTCTAGTTCCGTATATTCGAGACGGAGTCAATGCCGCCAATTACCCCGGACAATTTACCATCTTCCACCGTCAGACGGTAATGTATGAATTTCGTGCAAGCTTTGCAACCATCTCGATTACTGGTAAGTACTTCGGGAGCATTATGGCGGATGTATATAGGCTGGCATAGATACATAACGGCGCGCATTGGTAGTCCCGGGCCCGAGACAAACGATACGTTTCTCAAGTGCGCTCGTGTAACAGGTCGTTAATCGGATTATCGTATTACCCTGGCTGGCATTCTTCTCGCGAAATGTAATTTCATCGATTGAACCGCGCGCGCGTTAACGATAACTTTTGTTTCGCCGTGGAAAGATTATCCCGGGGCTCGTGTCCTCGCGAGGATTTCTTTTTCGCCGATGGCAATCCGAGACGACGCAATGAAAATTCTTTCTTCCCGGCGCAGTTGCTCGATACGCGTCCAAGTCCCAACTATGGATTATCGCTCTCTCTATCCTGCTTTCCGCAGGACGAAATTTTATTTCGTTGTCACGGGTTTCAGTAGTGTTTGATACGCGCGCGAAGAGGAGAGAGTAGGGAGCGAAATTTCGATTCGAAATTTCTTTCGAGATCTAAAGCTCGTGAATATATCGCAGTCGGATGGAAGATACTTTAAATTTTTAATATCGAATTCCTCGTTTCGCGGTTTTTATAGCTTCAACAAATTCTAAGATTCCGTAGGAAGGAATTCAGACGAGTGGTTCATTCGAACTCGCTTCTCAAAGTTGTTTTAATTTCTTAATTACGCTAACATATTGACTGCATCAGATAAAACTATCTCAGTCTTCTCAAATTATTCGAATCGTGATTTTTAGGTGTTCTATCCGATACTATTTTATCCAAATCTCTTTTCTAAATTTCCCAAATCACTTATACAAGGCTAAGGATTCTGCTTAACAACAATTATTTATTTTGCAGTTCGCAATGCAAATAATCCAAGTCGGAAAGACCTAAGAAAAACGAAAGAAGGATCACTGAGGCCACGACAGCTTACGAAAACTTCTACGCAAACCAAATATCTCTTCGCGTCCTTTCCGAAATTCGTAAATTCTGAAACGATCACTCGGCCGGCGATAATGGAACCTGGAAGAGGCCGAATGACGGTTTAATCACGGACAAAGATTGGGATCGGGAACGGAGCCGGTAGAAAAGGAGGAGAGGAGGGCACAGAGGCGTGTATCGCCCGATTATTCGGTACTCTTGCCCCGAAGAGGAGGCTCGAAAGGACGATCCGCCGGGCGGTTTTTCCTGCGCGCGGCGCACGCCGTGTGCACACGCACTCGTCTCGACGATGCGTGCGAGTGGAGTGCACGCGCCGCGGCACTCAGCATCGAAAACGCGAAAGCGCGCGTATTCTTCTTAAAAAATATATACCGACCGAGGCAGCGGGGAGGGGAGGAAGAGGGCAGATGCCGTATAATGACATTTTCAGTGCGGTTCGTGCTTTTGTCGGCGCGTACGCCCGCACGCAGACTGCGAGCAAGGGAGAGAGCAAGGGAGAGAGTAAGGGAGAGAGTAAGGGAAAAGGAACGGAGACAGGGCGAGAGCGAGCGAGTCGAGTGCTCCGGGTTTTATGTCCTTCGGCCCTTAATTCCGTAAAGCGACACGACCCCCTTCTCCCCCCGCTGGCATCCTTTACCCCCGCTGACTTTCCGCTACTCCTTCGCCCTTCTCCTTTCTATGCTCTTTTCCACCCCTTTCACCCTCTACGCGCCCTCTCTCTCTCCTTCCGCCATCTTTTCTTCTTCCCTCTCTTTTCAGCCTCCTTTCTCCCCGTTTTTATTTTACTTTATTCTATCCCGATAGGGGAGCAAGTAGACTATACAAGATTTTTCAAATTTTCCCGAATTACTTTTACAGTCACACGTCTCTTCCGTGGTGCCTTCTTTCTTTGTCTTCCTTTTGTTTTCCTTCCCGAATTTTGTTTTACTTCGCTTTAGTTTCGGACACTAGGTTTGGTTAGTCTATAGTGAAAAATTCGGAATTATTTGTAGAATATTTGAATACGTAGAATCTTTGAATTCTTCCGTAATAAATGCCGCGCGTTACAGGAAGCCATTAGGATCGTTATAAATAAATCGGAAAGAGAAGAGAATTACGCGTAAAAATTGCAATATAATTGCAAGATAAAAGAATATTCGTTTTCCTCTCATTGCGCGTGTATTATCTCCTGTTCTTTTATCCCTTTCTTCTCTCCTATCTGTTAGCAAAGAGTGTTAACCACCGGTTGATAAATTAATAACAACTAGAATTACAATTAAAGAAGCTTCCGAACGCAGCTTCAAAGCTTCGCAATTCGCCTTTGGCCAATTTTAATATCCATCGCGCGCCGTTTTAACCTGCGAATACAAGCGCGGTTCAGCGACGCGCTCTTTTCATAAAATTGTGCAGATTTAAAAATTCGCGTTCTCGCGTAGACGATTATTTATCGGGGTGCTGGTTTTACGAACGAAGAAACAGCGGGCGCGAGAGAATTTAAGGGTTTATCAAAGTTTATCAATTCCAGGAGACGTGGACAACGAGTTTAATCTCTTCTTCTTCTTCCTTTTTATGTATAACGTGTATACCCAAGCGTAGCACCTCGGTTAAACGTTGAGAAATTTCCGGCGGCGACGTAACTCTCGATAAGAAGGCGCAATTAGGCGAACGTACACCGGCGTTCCTCGTTACGCCGGAGGAAGTATGAGGAACGAGCCACCCTGAAACCCCTGGCGGAAGCTTTTTCCTCTTCTTTCCACCGCCGGCCAGCCCTTTTGTATCTGCACCGCGAATCTGGGAAAACTTCGACCGTTCCCACGGGAGTTGATTAAACTCGCGTGACCCCTCCTTTGATCTTCCTCCTCTTGCGCTTTTCCCGCTCGCGTGCTCCCCTGTCACGCGTTTTCCTCGCGTAATCTCTGACACGTAGCTTCCTCCTTTCCAGACGTCCACGGAAAACGAGATAGCCACGGAACCGGATAATTCCTCCTCCTGTTTTCCTTGGAAAACCCTCCTTTTATTTCTATCCCCCTCCAAAGTCCTCTTCTTCTCTTCCTCTTCTGCTATTTTCCCGAATTTTGCGACTTTCCACGTGTCGTTCGCTTTTCGCTCGTTTTATCGCGAGGAGACGATTCGAAACGTCGCGATACCGCGAATGTTGACAAATTTTTCGCGAAGAGAAGATCGGGAAGAGAAATTTTTCGCGAAGAGAAGATCGGGAAGACAAATTTTTCGCGAAGAGAAAATAGGGAAGAGAAATTTTTCGCGAAGAGAAGATCGGGAAGAAAAATTTTTCGCGAAGAGAAAATAGGGAAGAGAAATTTTTCACGAAGAGAAAATAGGGAAGAGAAATTTTTCGCGAAGAGAAGATCGGGAAGAGAAATTTTTCGCGAAGAGAAAATCGAGAAGAGAAATTTTTCTTTGTCCCATCGCGTAATACCATTCTTCGTCTGCGAAACCAAATTCGATTCGTCACTCTATGATTTTCCGTTGCGGAGAAATAATATTTCGAAACTCTACCGCTTCACTCGAACGATAGATAACTCGAAAACGAACTAAAGCAGGTTATCTTCTGATTCGGGAGTGTAAGATCGTACCCTGTGCGCACCCTCGTGTTCTTTTCCGCTTGGCTCGGCGTGAAAAAGGTGGAAAAATGCCGATAGCTCGGACGGTCCGAGGAGTAAGGCCGGGTTCACCGGAAACGAAGGTTCATCACTCGTAACCCTACGGAGACGGCGTTGGCGTAGCTGGACCCCTAATTCCGGAAAGCGTGGCCATCCACTTGCCGCTGGTTCTGTTCCTCGGCGGTCTCCGCTCGGTCTGGCGCTTTTTCGCGCAGTTTTTGCGGTCTCGGGGTTCTGGTCTGGTCACGGCGCGGGCCGAGCAGCGCGGCTGTCCCGGGCCGAGCTACGACCTCGGCACAGAAATTAACGAAGCGGCGATAATTAAGAAAGAAAGTTTATGCCTGCCGCGCGACATTTTATTACGCGGCGCGGGGCCGGGGCCGGGATAAAGCCGGACGTTTCCCTCCGCGATGTTTTTCCATTCGTTTTCGAGACTTGGCACCGAGCGTAACACGCTGCGGATCGTCGTTAAAGGCGAACGAAGGAGAAGAGAGTGGTCGGGGATCGCGGCGAAATAAAACGTTTGTCTTTCCTTCCCAGAAACTTACGATCCTTCCGTGCTCGATCTCGTCCCCCTGACCGAGCCAGGGGTCGTCGCAGAGAGAAGGAAGAAGAGAAAGAGGAGGATTCGCGCGGAATATGCAGCGCGGAAATAAACGATTGCCGATGGTACAAAGGCGGCCTCTGCTCTCTCGGACGATCGCGAGAGAGGGACGAGAGACTCGTGGCTCGCGAGCCGGTCCAACGAAATTCTGGCCAATCGAAATCCCAGCGAAAGAGAGTCGAATCGCCTTGCGAATCGGGAAGCTTTAATCCAACGTCGATTTCCTGCGAAAAGGCAATCAGGAACAAATCCTCGTCCCTTCGCTCCCGCCCACCTGCTGCCCCTTGTACCATCCTCTCTCCATCCTCTCTCCAGCCGCGTTTACCCTCTCAACAGCCACTTATCGAAACCAAACGCGAGCCACTTCCGGCCGAGCGACTTGTGTCTCGAGCATCGATGAAATTTCTTTGACGTTCCGCCGGGGCTATCCAGAGGGTTCTCCTCCGGCGATCTTCCATTCCACGTCCGAGGCTTTATCAGCAGAAGGCGGGAGAGAGAGGAGAGGAGAGCGGGGCGCAGATATATCAATTCTAGCAACTACCCGTCCGTTTTAATTAATTTCGTTACCGGCCGAGGGTCGAATTTCGATCGTCCGCACGCTGACGCGATAAAAGCTGACTCACGCGAAGGGCAACGCTCTGAAAGCCGGGCTTTGATAATCGAAATTCAATTGCGGAATCCTTGGCGGTGATCGCGAGCCAGCTCGCGATCTGCAGGCACGCCGATCGCCGAGGGGAGCCTTTCTCTTTCTTTCCCCCACGTTCGTTTCCTTCGCCGAGGGAACGTGTCTCTTAATCGCTCGCGCGGTCACCCCTTTCCCCGATTATCTTCCGATCTAGTCCTTCCCTTCTCGATTCAACCGTCTACTTTAACGCTCCGATTCCTCGAGCTTCCGACGCTCGTATTTTCCGCCGTTCTTTATCTTCCCTCCGTGGATCAGGTCCGATGTAAACGCGTGACGAATTCGACGAATTCAACGCGGTGGTTAAATGATAAAAATAACCGAGTATCGGGGAGAGATTTTAGCCGATTCTTTGATGATTGACGGGGTGATCGGTATAATCGACGAATGACAGGGCTCGATGGTAGAATTAATTTTGACTTTCGTCGAACGGCACTTTCCGGGGTTTATGAGATTCTAATTCGAAAGTACTGAAATTACAGGCGGTTGCCCCAGGAAAATTTGTTGCAAATAAGGCTCGAAGTGTCTGTTGTCAATGCATAGAACGACGATGTCAAAATTTCTCGGTAAGAATTTATTTTGTCAATGACAGGGTGTTTAAATAGACGACGCAGGCGAGTAAGATCAATTCTAATGCGAAAGTATTGAAATTAAAAACGGCTGTCCTAGGGAAATTCTTTGCAAATAAGCCTAGAAGTGTCAGTTATCAAAGCATAAAACGATGATACCGAGATTTGCCGGTAAGATTTTATTTTGTCAATGACGGGGTGTTTAAATAGACGACGCAGACCAGTGAACTCAATTTTTATTCGAAAGTATTGAAATTAAGGACGGTTGTCCTCGAGAATTTTTTTACAAATAAGCCTCGAAGTGTCAGTTACCAAAGCATAAAACGACGATACCGAAATTAGACTACGCAGTCGAGTGAAATGGTTTTCTGGCTGTTTCGTCTGGCGCGAGTAAGAAAGGGTGGCGCGAGCTGATTTCCATGGCGTTAAAATTCTTAGATAAAAGTGGCAGATCGAATGCGCGATCGGTGTTATGATAATGAGTAGCTTCTCCCGCGAAGTCGTCTGGTCTCGGAACGCGGGGTACGCGGCATTCCAAACAGCCTCAGCGGTTCTCAACCGTCCACCCTCTTTTGCAACCCTCTCGCGACCCTCTCGCCGCGGCGACGCGCGGTTCGGCCGAAACCGTCGTGCCGACGTGCCGGCGATTGCATCTCGCGAGCGTCGTGCCGCCCGCGAGGGCTTCCGAGGCGCCGCGACGGTGAACCAGAGGGGAGAGACTTTTATTATCATAAATTCCGTGAAACATCGGTTATTCCGGCGCATCGATTAAACGAGAGACACGGTCAGGCACGATTCAACGGCGGCCTCTCTCCGGCGGATCGTGAGAAAATGGTGTTGGGAGATGCAGTGGAACCACGGGGAGAGAAGTGGAACGACGATGAGCGGGGAAGAAAGGGCACAAATTGTCTAGAGATAGGAGTCAGGTCGACCTCTTAGAAAATAAGCGAGAGGAAGAGCGTCGGAGCGCGAGAGGGAACGCGTCGGTGGAGAGAAAGAGAGAGAGAGAGGGTGCGCGGGGGTTAGGCGAGACCTCGACTTCCTCTATTACCAATTCATGCCCCTCCACGGGCTGCCGATATATTCAAACCTCGCCGAGAAAAGGCCAGTCATTGTGTCGGCCTCTTTGTCGTCCTCCTGCCTTCCTGCTCCTCTCGTTATCCTCCTCCTCTCCAGTTCCACCCCCGCTACCGTCCCTCTGTCTCCTCCTTTACACCTCCTTGCCTCCTTGGTCTCGTTTCTCTTCCGTGGAAAAGGGGAGGGCCGCATACCTTTGTCAATAGGAGACCGAGTCACGGGGAGGAGGAGGTAGGTGGTGGAAGAAGAAGAAGAAGGATGCTTGGCCAGGTCGGATAAGAAAAAGGTGGAAAAAGAGGCGGAGACGAGGAGGAGGTGGATGGGTGGGACGGGAGGGAAAGACAGAATGAGCGAGGAGTCTGTTATGAGGTCTTTGAATACCAACGCGGCACGACCGAGCCGGGGGTGGCGGCGTCGGCGATGGTGGTGTGGGGGTGGCCGGAGGATGGAGACGGAGAGGAGGAGAGAGGAGAGGCGAAGGAAGAAAGGCGAGAGGAAAAAGAAGAGAAGTGAAAAGACGACTGGTGGAGAGGAGTTCAATGGATCGGAGAAGGTAAGAGGCTGCGAGGAGTTCTCGACTCGGAAGGAATTAGCGATCGGACCGTCCCATCGACGATTCGTTTCCTGCCACGCGAGAATCTTGAATTTCCACCCCCGTCCGGCCAAACTCGCGAACAGGTCATTAGCTCAGCGCGGGGAAATACGTTGACGCGCTTGTTTATTCCCCGAGGAATCCTCTTTCCGCTTTTCTCCCTTTCTTCCTTCTTTCACCATCTCTGATCCTAGACGTTTAGCGATTATTTCTCTCGATCGCCAGATATCCACGAGATTCGTAAACGTTAGAAGCCGGTTCGAATTCGAGAAAATTCGGAATTCGATTTATCCGAAGTTGGGGACGAGACGCGGGAAAACTTGGGAGCGTCGGATCGAGAGGAGACGACGCCTGACGGAACATTGGGAACGTCTGCCGAGGGATTCGTCGGCGAGGAGAGGCCAGGTCTGAACGGCAACAAAGGATTATTCCCGTCGCTTTGACGGGCCGGATTCGAACTTATTAACCGGCGCGTCAGTCGCAGGAAATTTATCTAGGACAGGAAACAACAATTGGAAGCCCGTAATTACACGTGTCCCCGTCGAATGGAGACGCAGAAGACGCCGGCTGGCTGGCTGGCTGCGCCTCCGTCGCGAATTTCGCCGACAATATTCCTCCCGTCGCCGACTGACAGCCGACAAACAGAGACAGACGAAAACAGAAATAGAGGGTGGGGGGGATGCAGCGTGTGAAATCATCGTCTGGCCTCTCGAAACGCGTGGCACGGCTCTGACAAAAGGAAACACAGGCCGCGAGTGAATCAGTGGCTGTAGACGCGCCGGGTCATGAACTCGATGCGATTCCTCCCCGTTTCCGAGCCTTTTTCTCGTCGTTGCTTCGGGACATTCCGTTCGCCGAATTCTTCGTCTTCGGGTAATTCGAGGTTCCGCGCCTCCTCGACCCTTGTCCCACTTCGTTCTATAAATATTCTCCAGGCATTCCCCGTTCACCGACCGCGCCGTTTCCACCTCGAAGAAGCCTGTCACTGGTCGACCGATCGATCCGCGGATCGGATCGGAGAGAAAGATCCCTTTATCCCGGAGAAGTGGTCGCGAGAGGTCGTCAGCCAGAGAATTTTAGCCACGCACTCGGCTCTACGCGTCCTCTTTCCAGCCGGAAGGTTAACGGAACGATAAAATCCGTCGCCGGGCGCGTATTTAAAACTGCCAGCCCCGAGGGCTACCTTTTGCCATCGCGGCCTGTTTTATCTTCGAAACACCGGGACAAAAGTGGTACCTACCGGAACGTAAACACCCCGTGACCACATCTCCAGTCCGGG
>NW_027471234.1:0-27718 GCF_051020765.1 Lasioglossum baleicum
CGTGTCTCCACGTCCGAAGGCAAGACGGTTATGATGTTGATGAAAGGGTGTATGGCTGGATGTAGAAGACCAAATGTGAGAATGAATGGTAAATTGATTATGTATGTAGAGCGAGTGAAATACTTGGGAATTTGGGTGAGTAGGCGAATGAATTTTAGAATGCATTTGGAGTACTTGCGGAATAAGGTTGTGAATGTGAATGGACAACTGAGGCGTGTATTGAAGTGTGAATGGGGTATGAGGAAGAATGCTGAAAGAGTGTTATACAAAGGTTTGTTTGTGGCGTGCGGAATGTATGGATCGAGTGTATGGTATGATGCGATGCAAAAGAAGTATGCGTGTGAACTGGTGAATAGATGTCAGCGTGTGCTTTTGTATGCGTGTTTGAATGTTTGTAGAACCGTTTCTATCGAAGCGATGCAAGTGCTAATGGAATCGCCACTTTTGGACCTGGTGTGCGTGAGGCGGGGAGTGATGTGGTGTGTGAAGAATGGGGTGAATGTGTGTGAAAATGGTCTCGTTGGTGTGGACGATGTAAATGGAAAGTCGTTGGAAGAGTGTAACAAATTAGTGAATGCGAGGTTGCATTAGTGCTGGCAGAAGAGGTGGGATGAATGTGTGAAAGGAAGAGTGACGTATGAATATATTAGGTATGTTGGATTTGCTGAAAGGAATAACTGTTTTGAAGCGAATGTGTACGCGTGTTATTTGCAGACTGGACATGGAAGTATGAATGCGTTTCTGTATAAAAGGGGATTGAGTGAGTGTGAACGGTGTGCTTGTGGTGCGGTGAGTGAGAACTTGGTGCATGTGTTATCCGAGTGTCCTTTGCACAATGACCTCAGAAAACTGAGTGAATGTGCTCTGCGTCTGAATACAGATGGAAGTGTGAATGTGGAATGTGTGTTGGAAGGGAAGGAACGGTAAGAATGCTTTTGTAGGTATGAAAGTTGTGTGTTTGAGAGAAGAAGAGTGCATGTGGGGAGAATTTAGTTTTCAGGTGCCGGTGTGAGTATGGCACAGGGAGGAGCGGTGTGCCCTTGGGCACGCATCCGAGACGGCCCAACCTAGGCAGAGGCTTCCAAGGGCCTCATACATGAAGTGAGTCAATCTCACGGTAAGTATGACCAGTATGATGACTGGCACTGGTACCGCGGAGATTGACATTGAGACCCCGGACTGGCTAATCCACTCCGGCGTCGACCAAATTGGTCGGACTCGCGCGGATAGTGGTATAGCCCGCATCGCGGGCTAGAGGCGGTGACGTATCGGCGGAGGAGCTGAGTACTTCCAGCTCGGGCGCCGGCCTCCAGAGCCGGTAGGGATGCTAGAAAGGTCCCGGCCAAAGCGAGGTTGACTCGTGGAACATGCACTCATGGGTTAATTGGTAGCTGAAGTTATGTTTTCTCCGGCAGCGCGCTGATTGAGTGTATCTCAATCCCGCGTACATGGGGGCCGATACTAGTTGTCGGAATCACAGGATAGGAGAGCTATTCACTTATCCGTAAGACTCGCAAAGAGGGTAGTAACTTTCTGGAACGGCTTGACCCTCAATATACTAATTCATACATGAAGTTACGGTTCCCGTACACAGAAATGAATACTAATTTCTTTCACACAGCACAAAGTTATCCTTTCAATACAGCGGGTTAATTTTTCGGAGGATAAGGTCTTTGGTAATACATTTGACTTTATAGCAATTGGTTCCCCTCGCAAACAGTTTCACGGTCTATCTTGATATTCAAACCGTGAATTAAGGAGTCTATTACCAATTCTATTTAGCAGATTCACTCCCGGAATACCTGGTTTAAATTTCGGAATCACACGATAGGGTAAACCATTGACATAGCTGTTCGACTCTCTAAGAGGATGGTAACGCTTTCGTATGGTTTGACCCTGGATCATCCTACCGATACATGAAACTAAAATGTCCGTCATGTAGAATGTCTACGAAGTTGTTTCCGTGAGCACTAAGCAAGACACTCACTACAGCGTGTTATGTTATCGAAAGGTAAGTTATTCCGTTAAAAGAATGACTTTATGGGAATGGGTAGTATTTGCCGATGATATGACACTCTACTTCAGTATTCATACAGTGAATTAAGGTGTCCCTTGTCAATACTGTTCAGCCGATTTATTCCTGGTATACCTGCTTGCCTCTCGAAATCGCATGATTGGTGAAGCTATTGACATAGCTGTTCGCCCCTCACAGAAGGTGGCAACGATTCCGAGCGTCTTGACCCTCGATTATATAATTCATGCATAAAATTGTGATGCTCCTCACTAAAATGAATACATGTTCGTACCTCTAAAGATGGTGTTATACTCTAGATACTGCGGGTCAGTTTTTCCGAGGATATGGCATTCTGTAAGAAGCTTAACATTACACGAATAGGTGATGATCTACAACGGCTTGATGGCCTGCTGTAATATTCGAACCGTACAGCGCATTTACTCCCGGAATATATGGTTTGACTTTCGGAGTCACAGGATATTGGAAGCTATTTACTTAACCGGTCGCCTCTCACAGAAGGTGGAAAATTTCTCGAACGATTTGACACTCGATCTTCTAATGCATATATGAAGTTAAGGTGCCCGTCACAGAAATGAAGACTAATTTCTACCACTGAGCAGGATGTTTTACTCACGCTATACCGCGATAATTTTTCGGAGGGTAAGGTCTTCGGTAAAACGTTTGACTTTCTAGGAATTGATAACGTTCTCAAACGGTTTGACGCTACACTTTAATATTCATACCGTGATTTATAGGGTTTATTGCCAATACAGTTCAGCGAATTTACTCTCGTATTACCTGATTGGACTCTCGGTATCACAGATTAGGTGATGCTGTTGACTTTGCCATTCGACTGTTAAAGAAGGTGGCAACGTTCTCGAAAGGTTTTACTGGTAATGTTTCCCTTCGTGTATGCAAATAAGGTTCCCGTCACTGAAATAAATACTGATATCGTTCTCTGGACGCGAAGGTATACAATCTCGAAGTGGCTCGTTATCTTCTCCGCAGGTAAGGGTATATGTAAAATGTTTGACTCTATGCCAGTAGGCAACATTCTACAACTGTTTGACGGTCTCCATTACATTCATACCGCGAATTATAGTGTCTATTCCCAATACTGTACTGGGCATTTACTCCCGGAGTACCTCGTTTGACTCTCGGAATCGCAGGATACATGATACTATTGACTTATCCGTTCGACTCACAAAGAGAATGGTAACGATCTCGAACAGCCTGACGCTCCATTTTAATATATAAACCGTGAATGAAGGTGCCTATTACCAACACTGTTCAGCGGATTTACTACCGGAATGCCTGGTATGGCTCTAGGAATCACAGAATGGGTGAAGCTATTGACTTAGCTGTGCGAATCTCGCAAAAAGTGGTAACGTCCTGGAACTGTATGCCGTTTGATCGACTTATGCATGCATGAAATGATAGTGCCCGTGACTAAATGAAATCATAGATTGTTACCTTGAAGGTGAATTTACACTATCGATACTGCAGGTTAGGATATCGGAGGGAAAGGTCTTCGGTTAAAAGTTTGACTCTTTACCAATAGGTAACGTTCGAAGAGATTTGAAACTCCACTTTAATATTCATAACGTGAATTACCGTGTCCATTGGTTCTACTGCACTCAGGATTCACTCCGATATACGTGGTCTGAACGGCGGAATGCCAATATAGTTCCATCTACTGATTCAGCAGTTGGACACACGATGAATGTGGTAACATTTTCGAACGGTTTGTCCCTCGATCCTCCTATTCATACATGAAAATAAGATGTCCGTCTGCCAAAATGTCTGCATAATTATTCTGGTTGACACTAAGCAAGCCAGTCGCTACATCTGGATATGTTCTCTGAAGGTAATGCCTTCGGTAGAAAGTTTGACTCTATGCCAATTCGTAAAGTTCTACAATGGTTCAACTCTGCACATTAATATCAATACTTAGAAGTAGTGAGTATAACGCCTATACTGCACATCGGATTTACTCCCGGAATACCTGGTTCGACTTTCGGAGTCACAGTATAAGTGAAGCTACTGACTTAGTTCATCGAATCACAAAGACGTTGGAATCGATCCCTAACGAATTGACCCTTGACGTTCTGTGCAGTGCAAGCAATTATAGTGCCTGTCACTAAAATTTATACTAACTTCCTTCTCTGAACACGAAGTTACACTCCCTATACAGCGGAATAGCTTCTCGGATGGTAAGGCCATCGATAAAATGCTTAACTCCATACGAATAGATATCGTTCTACGTCGGTTCGTCTCTGTATGTTAATATTTATTCCGAGAATTGGAGTCTCTATTACGAATACTGTACAGCGGATTGACTCGTGGAATACCTGGATTGACTATCGGAATCACAGGCTGGCGATGCTTAGGACCTAGCTGTGCGACTCACATATAAGCAGGTAACGTGCTCGATCTGTCTCGCATCCATTCGTCTTACTCATACATGAAATTAAGGTTCCGCTCACTAAAATGTATACTAATTTGTTTATCTCTAGACGCATTGGGTTGGGCTTACTGTAGGCACGATCTTCTGCAAATCGTTTCACTGCATATCAATTCGTAACGAACGCAAACGGTTTGACGCTCTACTGTTATATTTAAACAATTCGCGGAATAGCTGGTTTCACACTTGGAATCACATGATAGGTGAAGCTATTGACCTAGACGTTAGACTCTCAAAGACGGTGGTAACATTCTCGACGGGTTTGATTCTCGATTTTCATATTTGCATATTAAAATGTGGTGTATGTCTCCATAAATATCCATTAATTTGTTTCCGTGAACATTAAGCAAGACCATCACTGCAGTGGTTTTGGTTCTCGGGAGGTAAGGTATTTTGTAGAAGGTAGGACTTTATACGAATTTGTAATATTCTCCGACTTTTGACCCTGCACTTTAATATTTATAACGTGAGTTATGGTGCCTATTGTTAAGCGGATTCACTCCCGAAATAGCTGATCTGACTATTGGAATCATAGGATATGTGAAGCTATTTACTTTGCCGTTCGATTCTCAACGAAGACGGTAGAATTCTCGAACGGTGTGACATTCGATCTTCTAATTCATACATGAATACAGCGCGTCCGCCTGCTAACATATGTACTCATTTCTACTACTGTACACCATGTTATACTCGCAGTACAGTGCGTTAGGCTTTCGGAGGGTATGGTCTTCGATGAAGCGGTTGACACTATACCAATTCGTAACGTTCTAAAGCTACTTGACGCTGTACTTTAAATTGCAAACTTGAATTAAGGTGTCTATTGCCAATGCTGTTAAGCGGATTACACCAGGGCTGCCTGGTTTGAATCTCGGAATCACAGGATAGATGAAGCTATTTTCTTAGGTGTGTGATTCTCAGAGGAGGTGGTAACGTTCTGGGACGGTTCGACACCGAATCTTGTAATTCATACATGTAACTAAGTTGCTCGTCACGAATATGTCAACTAATTTGTTTCGTTGAACACGAAGTTATACTCTAGATGCAGCGGGTTAGCTTCACCGATGGTAAGGCTATCGGTAAAGTGTTTGACCCTACACTAGTAGCTAATGTTCAACAACGGCTTGACGGTCTGCTTTAATATTCAAGTCGCTTATTCAGGTGTCAATTGCCAATACCCGTCAAAGAATATACTCTCGGATTACTTGGTTTAACTCTCGGAATTACAGGACAGGCGGAGCTGCTGACTTATCCGTTCGACTGTCAAAGAGGGTGGCAAATTTCTCGAGCGGTTTGACTCTCGACTTTGATATTTATTCGTGAAAACGTGGTGTCCATCTTCTAACATGTCCACTGATTTGTTTCCGTGAACACTCAGCACGTCACTCGCTACACCATGGTAGGTTCTAGGAAGTTAATATATTCGGTAAGAAGAATGGCACTCTATTCTATATATCTTCTACATATCTTCTAGTTCATGCATGAAATTAAGGTACCGGTGACTAAAATGTACACCAATTTATTTCTCGGGGTACGAAGTTATTCACTATATACAGCGGGCTTGGCTCTCGGATGCTAAAGCCTTCTGTAAAGTGTTTGACACTATACAAATAGGTAACGATCTCGAACGATTTGACGCTGTACCTTAATACTCGAACCGTGAATTAAGGTGTCCATTGCCAATACTGTTCAGCGGGCTCACTCCCGGTGTACCTGGATTGGTTCTCGGAATCACCACTACAGGTGATGCTATTGAATATGCCGTTCGACTCTCAAAGAAAGTGGTAACGATCTGGAATGGTTTGGCCCTCGATGTTCTAATTCATACTTGAAATTAACGTGCCCGTCAGCGAAATGTCTACAAATTTGTTTCCCTGAACCCGAAGCTTTACCCACAATACTGCGGGGTATGTTCTTTGAAGGTAAGGTATCCCGTCTGGAGTATGACGGAATAACAATTGGTTCCGTTCTCCAGCGGTTTGACTTTGATCTTTAATATTCGTGCAGTGAGTTGGGCTGTTTATTGCCTATAGTGATCAGAGAATTTACACCTAGAATACCTGATTTACCACTCGGAATCGCAGCATTGCTGCAGCTATTGACTTAGATGTAAGACTTTCCAAAAAGTTGGTAAAGTTCTCGAACGGATCGTCTCTCCATTTTGCTACTCATACATGAAAATAACGTTCCCGACTTCTAAAATGTCCACTAATTTGTTTCCCTGCACATTAAGCAACGCACACGTTACAGCGGGTTAGGTTCTGCTAAAGATATGTATTCGGTAAAAGGAATAACATTATACGAACTGGTAATGTCCTCCGACGGATTGAATCTCTACATTAATATTCACACAGTGAAATAAGATGTCTATTTGCAAAGCGGGACAGCGGATTTACTATCGAATACCTCGTGTGACTCTTGGAATCATGGAGTAGGTGAAGCTGTCGAATAGCCCGTTCGCCTTTCAAGAAATCTGGTAACGTTCCCGAACGGTTTGGCCCTCGATCTTCTAATTCGTATATGAGCGTAAGGTGTCCGTCGCTGAAATGATTGCTAGCTTCGATCTCTGAACACGAACTTATGCCCTCAATGAAGCGTCGCAGGTTCGCGGAGGTTAAGGCCATCGGTGAATCGTTTGACTCTGTACCAATTGGTGACGCTCACAAACAGCTTGGCGCCCTACTTTAATATTCAACCCTGACTTAAGGTGCCTATTGTCAACACTGAACGGGTCATTTACTCCTGGAGTAACTGGCTTCCCTCACGGTATCATAAGATGTGGGAAGCTACTCACTTAGCCGTACGATATTCGAGGTAGGTGGTAACTTTCTCGTACGGTTTAACACTCGATCTTTTTTTTCATAATGAAATTAAGGTCCCCGACACTAAAATGTTTACTAATGTGCTTCCCTAAAAACGTAGCTATACGCCCAATACGTTGCGATAGCTTCTCCGTCAGTAAGGCATTCGGTGAATCGTTTGATTTTATAGCAATTAGTAAAGTTCTCAGATGGTTTAACGCTGTATGTTAATATTCACTCCGCGAACTAAGGTGCTCACTGCTAATAATGTACAGCGGATTTACTCTCGGATTACCTGGTTTCACTTTCGGAACCACAGGATAGGTGAAACTACTGACATGTTCGTTCCACACTGAAATAAGGCCGTCACGTTCACGAATGGTTTGCCCCTCGATCTTCTAATTCATAGATGAAATTAGGGTGGCCGTCACTAATGTGTATAATGATCTGCTTCTCTGAATACGAAGTCATACTCTCGATACAGCGGGTCAGCTTCTCGAAGGTAAGGACTCCTGTGAAAAGTTCGGCTCTTTAGCAACAAGTAACGTTATACAACCGTTTCGATGTGTAGATTAATATTCATACCGGGAATTCACGTGTGTAATGGCAATAACGTTCACCGGATTTACTCTCTGATTAACTTATTTTACTCTCGGAATCACAAGATAGGTGAAGCCATTGGCTGAGCCGTGCGGCTCTCAAAGAACGTGGTGATGTTCTCGAATGGCTTGACCTTCGATCTTATCATGTATACATGAAATTAAGGTGACAGGCACGAAAATGTATGCTAACTTGATTCTCTGGACAAGAAGTTATACTCTCGATACAGCGGGTTATGTTCACGGTAGGTAAGACTTTCGATATAAAGTTTAGCTCCATAGCAATAGTTATCGTGGTACAACGGTTTGTCCCTATGGTTTAATGTTTATACCGTGGAACAGTGTCTCTATTACCAATACTGGACAAAGGATTGACGACCGGAATACCTAGTTAGACTCTTGTAATCACAAAATATGTGAAGCAATTGACATAGCCCTCCGTCTCTAAAAGTAAGTGGTAACGTTTTCGAAATGCTTGATACTGGATCTTCTAATGCGTACATGATATTAAGATACCCGTCACTAAACTGAATACTAATTTGTTACGCTGACCACCATGTTATACTATTGGTACAGCGCGTTCGTCTTCCGGAGAGTAAGGCTTCTGTAAGACGTTTGACTTTATACCAATTTGTAGCGTTCACATACGGACTGACGCTTTGCTTTACTATACAAACACTGACATAAGGTGTCTATTGCCAACACTGCTCGGGTCATTTATTTCCGGAATGGCTGGCATGACTCTCAGTATCGTTGGATAGGTGCAACTATTGGCATAGCCTTCGACTCTCACGGAAAGTGATAACGTTCTCGAACGGTTTGACACTCGATCTTCAAATTCATACACGGAATTAAGGTTCCCGTCACTAATACGTATGCCAATTTGTTTCCATAAACACGAAATTATATTCTCGATACAGGGGGTTATGCCGTCGGATCGTAAGGCCATCGGTAAAAAGTTTGATCCTATAGCAGTAGGTAGCGTTCTACAACGGTTTGTCCCAGTACTTGAATATTAAGTACGGTGAATTGTGGAGTGTATTGCCTCTACAGTTCAGCTGATTTACTTTCGCAATACCTGATTTGACTATAGGAGTCACAGGATAGTTGAAGCTATTGACTTAGGCGTTCGACTCCAAAAGAAGTTGGGACTGTTCTAGAACTGTTTGCCCGGCTATCTTCCTATTCATATATGAAATTAGGGTGGCCGTCACAAAACTGTTTACTAATTTGTTCTTGTGAACACGATGTTATACCCTCGATACGCCGGGTTAGATTTTCGAAGTGTAAGGCCTTCAGTACATCGATTGACATTATACAAAACTGGTAACGCTCTTAAACGGTCTGACGCTCTACTTTAACATTCAAACCGTGGATTAAGGTCTCTAACGCCAATACTGTTTAGCTGATTCACTCCCTGAATGCCTGGTTTGACTTTCGGAATCAAAGGATAGGTGAAGTTATTGATTTAGCCGTTCGTCTCTCACAGAAGGTGGCAACGTTCTGGATCGGTTTGACGCATGTTATTCTAATTCTTACCTGTATTGAAGGTGACGACACTAAATTGTGTACTAATACCATTCCCTAAATACGTAGCTATACTCTCGATGCGGCGGGTGAAGCTCGAGGAAAGAATGGCTCCCGCTATAAACTTTAACTCCCTACCAATAGGTAACCTTCTTCAGCGGATAGTCTCTGGACATTGCCAATGCTATTGCCAATGCCATTCAGCGGACTAACTCCAGGAATGCCTGGTTTGAATTGCGGAATCACGGTATAGGTGAAACTATTGACTTAACCGTTCGACTCTCAAGGATTATGCTAATGTTCTCGAAATAAATGACCCTCGATCTTAGGATTCAGAGGTGATATTAAATAGCCTGTCACTAAAATTTATACTATTTGGCTTCTATGATCACGATGTCATACTTTCGATACAGCGGGTTAGCTTCTCGGATGGTAAGGTCTTCGGTGAAAGGTTAGATTCTATACCAATAGGTAACGTTGCACAACTGTGTGACCCTGTACTTTAATATTTATACCGGGAAGTAGGGTTTTTATTGACGATTCTATACAGCAGATTTACACCGGGAATATCTGCTTAGAATCTCGGAATCGCAGGATAGGTGAAGCTATTCACTTAGCCATGCGAATATCGAGAAAGGTGGAAACGTTCTCTAACGGTTTTAGACTGGATTATCTAAATCATACATGAAATTAATGTGCTCGTCAAAAAAGATTGTTCTAATTTGTTCCTCTTAACTCGAAATTATACACCCGTTACAGAGGGTTAGGTTCTGGGAGGGTGGTGACGTTCTCCAACTTCCTGACCCTCGATCTTAATCGAATTAAGAGATCGAGTGTCAAGCCACTCGAGACCGTTTCCACCTTCTTTGAGTGTCGAACGGCTGAGTCAATAGCATCACCTATATTTGTGATTCCGCGAGCGAAGCCTTGCATTCCTGCAATAAATCCGCTGAAAAGCATTGGCTATAGACACCACAATTCACGATATGAGTATTGAAGCAGACCTTCAGCCCGTTGTAGAACGCTACTCATTGTTATAGAGACAATCCTTTTAGCGAAAACCTTACCATCCGTCATTCTAACCCGCCGTATTGAGAGTATAACTTCGTGATCAGAGTAAGACATGATTATACATTTTAGTGATGGGCACCATACGTTCATGTATGAATTAGAATGTAGAGGGTCAAATCGTTCCAAAACGTTACCACCATCTTTGAGAGTCTCGTAGTTACGTCTACAGCTTCACCTATCCTGTGACTCTGAGAGTCAAATCTGGAATACCAGGAGTATATGGGCTGAAGAGTATTGGCATTTGTCACCTTAATTCACGGTTTGAATATTAAAGTAGAGTTTGAAACCGCTGTAGAACGTTACCTATTCTTATAGAGTCAACCTTTTTACCAAAGACCTTAACTTCCGAGACGCCGAACTCGCTGTGACGAGTGTTTTTCTTAGCTGTCACGCAATTAAATTAGTAAACACATTACCAGACGGACACATAATTTTCATGTATGAATAGCAAAATCTCACAGCTATGTCAATCGCATAACCCATTCTGTGATACCGAAATACAAGACAGGTATCCCTGGAGTAAATGCGCTAATCAGTATTGGCAATAGACACATTAATTCGCTGTATGAATGTAAAAGTAGAAACACAAACCGTCGACGAACATTACCAACTCGTATTAAGTTATTCATTTTACCGAATACCCATCCTTCCGAGAACCTAACACGCTGTAGAGAGTGTCTCGCTTATTGTTCACAGAAACAAATTCGTAGACATTTTAGCGGATGGACACCACATATGTGTGTATAAGTATCAACATCGAGAGTCAAAGTGTTCGAGAACATTACCACCTTCCTCGAGCGTCGTATAGCTTAGTCAATCGCTTTACACATACTGTGATTCTGAAACTAAACAAGGTACTCCGGGAGTCTTTTCGCTGATCTGTGTTGACAATTGACACCTTAATTCACTATTCGAATATTAAAGTAGGGCGTAACCTTTACGTATTTGTATAGAATAGAACTGTATACCGAAGGCCTTTCCTCCCGTGGAGTCCAACCTGCTGTAGGGAGAGCCTTGCTAAGTGTACGTGGAATTATATACGAAGACATTTCAGTGGCGCGCACCTTAATTTCATGTATGAAATTGAAGACCGAGGGTCAAACCTCTCGAGAACGCTACAACCTTATTTGATAATCGAACCGCTTTGATAATAGCTGCAGTTATCCTATGATTCCTAGAGTCAAACCAGGTATTCTGGGTGTATATGCGCTGAAAAGTAATGACATTAAACACCTTAAGTAACGGATTCAATGTTAAGATAAAGCGTCGAACCGTTTGGGAACGATAGCAATTGCTATGATGTTAAACGTATTACCAAAGATCTTAACCTTCGAATAGTAACCCGCTTTATCGGCAGTAGAATTTTGTGCTCTGAGAGGGAAACTGTTCGTTTCAGTGTGCGGGAACCTTAACTTCATGTATGAATTAGAAGATTGTGGGTCAAACCGCTCGAGATCGCTGCTACCTTCTGTGAGAGACGAACAGCTATGTCAATAACTTCAGCTATCATGCGACACTGAGAGCCAAACCAGGTACTCCGGCAGTGAACACACTGAACAGTATTGGCAATAGACACCTTAGTTCATGATTTGAATATTATAGTAGAGGGGCAAACCGTTTGAGATCGTGTTCAATTGGTTTTTAGTCACCGAAGACCTTACCCTCCGATGAACTAACCCTCTGTATCGAGAGTGTTACATCATGTTCAGAGGGAAGAATTGCTATACATTTTAATGATCGGCACATTAATTTCAGGCATGAGTTTCATGACCGGGACTCATACCTGTGGAGGCCGTTACCACCTTGCATAAGAGTCGAACGGCTTAGTCAATTGCTTTAGCTATCCCACGATTCCGAAAGTCAAACCAGATATACCAATTGAAAATTCGCTGAACAGTATTGCCAATAGACGCCGTAAATCACGGTTTGAATATCAAAGCAGGCCGGCAAGCCGCTGTAGACCATTACCCATTGGTGTAGAGTGAAACAGTATACAGAAGCCTCTACCTGTGAAAGCTATCCCGCTGCATCACGAGTATATCGTTGTGATCACGGATAGAAATAAGTATGCATTTTAGTGACCGGCACCTTAATGTGATGTATGAATTAGAAGATCTAGAACCGAACCTTCGAGAACGTTACCACTGACTTATTGGGTCGAACGGCTAAGTCAATACCTAAGTTAGTTCACCTAACCTGTGAATCCGAAAGTCGCGCTATGTATTCTGGGAGTAAATCCGCTGCATAGTATTGCCAATAGACACCTTAATTCTCGGTTTGTATATTAGCGTCAAACCGTTGCAGATGATACCTACTCGTATAGAGTCATACATTTTACCGAAGGCCTTACCCTCCGAAAAACTGACCCGCTATATATAGAGTATAGCTTCGTGTACCGAGGATGAAATAAGTCTTCATATCAGTGACGGACATATTAATCGTCATGAATGAATTAAATGATCGAGAGTCAATCCGCTCGGGCACGTTGCCACCTTGTCCGAGAGACGAACGGCTATGTCGATAGCTTCACGTGTCATGCGATACCATGAGTCAAGCAGGTACTCCGAGAGTGAATACGCTGATCATTATTAGCTATAGACACCATTATTCACGATCTGAATGTTAAAATAGAGTGTCAGCACGTTGTGGAACGCTACTCATTGGTATAGAGGCAAACAATTTACTGAAAGCCTTACCTTCCGAGAAGCTAACCCGCCGTGTCGAGAGTTTATCGTCGTGTTCAGTAAAACACAGTAGTATTCGTTTCAGTGACGGGCGCCTTAATTTCACGTATGAAATAGAATTTCAAGCTTGGTACTCCAGAAGTAAATCCACTGAACCGTATTGGCAATATACACGATAATTCTCGGTATGACATTAATGTAGAGAGTCAAGCCGTAGCGAACATTACCAATTGGTATAGTGTCATTAATATTACATAATATCATCCCTTTCGAGAACCCAATCCGCTGTAGCGATTGTCACGCTTAGTTTTCAGAGGAACAAATGAGTAGAGATTTTAGAACACGGACACGTTATTTTCAAGTATGAATAGCAAAATGGAGAATCAAGCAGTTGGAGAGCCGTACCACCTTCCTTGAGAGATGATCAGCGAAGTCAATTGCTACACCTATCCTGCGTTTCGGACAGTTACACCAGGTATTTCTGTTGTAAATGCGCCGAACAGTATTACCAATAGACGCCTTTATTCGCGGCTTCAATAATAAAGTAAAGCAACAAACCATTTGAGAGGTTTGCCAATTGGCATTAGGTCAAACACTTTCCCGATGGTCTTACCTTCCGCGAACCTTATCGGCTTCATCGGGAGTATAACTTCGTGTTCAGAGAAAGAAGTTAATATTCATTTCAGTGTCGGCACCTTAACATAATGCATAAATTAGAAGATCGAGTTGTCAAACCTCTCGAGAGCTTGGCCACCTTCACTGAGAGACGAACGGCAAAGCCAATAGCCTCATCTATCCTGTCAAACCGAGAGTCATACCAGGTATTTCTGGAGTAAATCCGCTGATGATTATGGCGAATGGACACCTTATTTCACGGCATGAGAATTAGAGCGGAGCGTCAAACCTATTGAGAACGTCACAAATTGGTATAAAGTCATTCTTTTTCATGAATACCTTACATTCCGAGAACCCAACGCGCTGAACCTAGTGTCTTGCTTATTGCACTCGTTATCATACTAGTCGATACATTCGATGATGGGCACCACATTTTCATGGTAAAATATAAGAGTCAAGAGTAAAGCCGGTCGAGAGCGGAACCACCTTGTTTGAGAGTCGAACGGCTAAGTCAGAAGCTTCATCTATCCTGTGATTGTGAGAGTCAAATCAAGTATTCAGGGGGACATACGCTTATGAATATTGACAATAGATACCGTAATTCAGGGTATAAGTATTAAGGTACTGTGTCAAACCGCCGGAGAAAATTATCGATTAAAACAAAGTATTTCCTTTTACCCAACTCCTTACCTTTCGAGAACCTATCCCGCTCTAGCGAGTGCCTAGCTTAGTGACCACGGAGATATATTAGCAGACATGCTAGCATACGGACACCACATTTTCATGTATGAATGTCAACGTACAGAATCAAAGAATTTGAGAACATTACCACAATCCTTGAGCGTCGCACAGCAAAGATAACAGTTTCACATATCCTGTGATACCGAAAATAAAACCAGATAGTCCGGGAGTAAATGCACGGCACCGAATTGACAAGGGACATCTTAATTCCTGGTATAAATAAGAATGTAGAGAGTCATACCGTGGAAGAAGAATGAAAATTCATGTAATGTCATTATTTTTACCGAATACCTTACCTTCCGAGAAACTAACCCGCTGTAACGAAATTATAACTTCCTGTTCAGCGAAAGATATTAGTACTCGTTTCAGCGATGGGCACGTTAACTTGATGTCTGAAATAGAAGATCAAGGGTCGAACCAATCGGGAACGTTGCCACCTTCTGTGAGAGACGAATAGCTAAGTCAATACCTTCACCCATCCTGCGATTCCGTCAGTCAAACCAGGTTTGCTGAGAGTAAATCCGCTGCACAGTATTTGTAACACATACCTTCATTCACGGCTTGAATATTAAAATGGACGGTCAAACCGTTTGAAAGTGTTACCACCCTCTTGGTGAGTCGGACGGATAAGTCAATAGCTTCACCTATGCTGTGATTCTGAGAGAAAAACAAGATAATCCGAGAATAATTCCGCTGAAGAGTATAGGAAATAGACACCATAATTCACGGTTTGAATATTAAGGCAGAGCGTCAATCCGTCGGAGAATAATACCAATTGGTAAAAAGTCATTCTTTTTAACCAATACCTTACATTCCGTGAACTCATGCCGTCGCAGCAATTGTCATGCTTAGTGACCACGGAAACAAATTGGTAGACATTACAGCAGAAGCACACCTTATTATCATACGTAAATTATAAGATCGAGTGTCAATACGTTCTAGATCGTTCCCGCCATCTTTGCGAGTCGAACGGCTAAGTCAATAGCTTCAGCTATAGTTTATATTCGAAGAGTCAACCTGGTATTCCAGGAAAAAATGCGGCAAACATTATTGGCAAAGGACACGTCAATTCACGGTATGAATATTAAACCAAACCGTCAACCCGTTGTAGAATTCTACTCATTGGTATATAAACAATCCCTGTACCAACAACCTTACCTTCCGAAAAGCTAACCAGCTGTATCGAGAGTGTAACATCGATTTCAGAGAACGAATTTAGTATTCATTTCAGTAAGGGACACCTTATCTTCATGTATGAGTCAGAAGATCGAGGATCAAACAGCGCGAGAACGTTGCCATCTTCTGTGAGAAACGAACAGCTATGTCAGTAGCTTCACCTCTCTGGTGACTCCGAAACGGGAGTAAGTGCGTTGAACAGTTTTGGCAACAGACACCCTAATTCACGGTGTGGCTACTAAAGTAGTGCGTCCAATCGTTTGAGACCGATTCCAATTGCCATAAAGTCAAACGCTTTTCCGAAGCGCTACCTTCCGCGAGTATCACCCGCATCATTGAGAATATAGTTTCGTGATCACAGAATAAACCTAGTATTCATTTCAGTGACAGGCACGTTAACTTCATCTGCTCGTTAGAAGATCGAGGGTCAATGCGTTCGATAACGTTATCACCTTCTTTGAGGGCCGAACGGGTAAGATAGTAGCTTTACCTATCCTGTGAGTCCGTAAGTAATACTAGGTATCCCGGGAGAAAATCCGCCAAACAATATTGGCAATAGGCACCTTAATTCACGGTTTGATTATTAACCTAAAGCGTCAAATGGTTGCATAATGTTACCTATTCGTATAAAGTCATTCATTTTACTGAATACCGTACCTTCCGAGAACCTATCGCGCTGCAGTGAGCGTCATGCTTCATGTTCAAGGAAACAAATTAGTAGTCATGTTAGCAGATGGGAACCACATTTTCATGTACAAATAGCAAAATCGCTGATCAAACCGTTTGAAAACGGTACCACATTCTGTCAAGGACAGGTCAATAGCTTCACCTATCCTGTGGTTCCAAGAGTCAAACCATGTATTCTTGGCGTAAATACACTGAACATTATTGGCAGTAGGCATCTCAATTCGCGGTATGAATAATAAAGTAGAGATTCAAACCGCAGAAGAACGATACGTACAGTTATAGAATCGAATTTTTTAACGAAGGCCGTAACTTCCGAGAAGCTATCGCGCAGAAATGAGTGTGTTGCTTAGTGTAGACAGACACAAGTTAGTATACATTGGGGTGAAGCCAATTTCACCTTAATTTCATGTATGCCTTAGAAGATCGAGAGTCAATCCGTTGGGGAACGTTACCAACTACCTTGAGAGTAGCACGGGTAAGCCAATAGCGTCAATGATCCTGCGATACTGAGGGTCAAACCAGGTTCTCCGGCAGTAAATGCGCTTAACAGCATACGCAATAGACACAATAATTCACGGTATGTTAATCATAGTAGAGCGTCAGTCCGTATGAGAATGCTACCAAACAGTATAAAGTCAAACGCTTTACTGAAGTCCTTTCCCCCCGCGAAACTCAGCGGCTTGATCGAGAGTAGAAGTTCCTGTTCAGAGAAACACATTAGTATACATTTTAGCGAAGGGCGCCACAATTTCATGTATGAACAAGAAGGTCGATAGTTATACCGTTCGAAAACCGTAGACATTTGCCCTCTAGGAGAGCGTTTATGGCCTCAAACGGTTTGACTGAATAGCGGATTTACTACTGGGATAGCTTGTTTTACTCTCGGAATCACAGGGCAGCTGAAACTATTGACTCATCCGTTCGATCCTCAAAGAAGGTGGTAACGACCTTGAACGGTTTGACTATCGATCTTCCAATTCATACATTAAGATAAGGTGCCCGTCATTAAAATGTATTGTAATTTGCTCCAGTGCACACGGTGTTATACTCACGATACAGCGGGTGAGCATCTCGGAAGGTAATCGGGAAAAATTTGACTCTATACCAACAGGTAACCATCTGCAACGGATTGACTCTGTACTCTAAGATTTATACCGTGAAACAGTGTGTCTAATACCCATACTGATCAGCTGATTTCGCCCGGAATACCTCGTTTGGCTCTCGGTATCACACGGACGAGTGAAGCTATTGATTCAGCTTTTGAATTCTAAAAGAAAGTGTTAACGTTCTCGAACGGATTGACTTTCGGTTTTGATATTCATACAGAGAATTAAGGTGTCAATTTCCAATACGGTGGGTTATCTTCTCGGACGGTAAGGCTTTCGGGAAAAAGCCTGACTGTACATCAATATCTAACGTTCTACAATGAATTGACGTTCCGCTTTTGTATTCAAACTGTGAATTAAGGTGCCTATTGCCAATACTGCTCAGCGCATTTATTCCAGCAATATCTGGGTTGACTCCCCGAATCTCAGGATTGGTGATGCTATTGACTTAGCTGTTTGTATCTCACAGAAGGTGGCATCGTTCTCGGGCGATTTGACACTCGATCTTTTAAATCATACATGAAATTAAGGTGCAAGCCACTAAAATGTATACTGGTATGTATTTCTGAACACGGCGTTATACTCTAGATACAGCGGGTTAGATTTTCGGATGTTGAGCCCTTCGGTAATAAGTTTCACTCTATATGAATAGGTATCATCTTCAACGGCTTGACTCTTTACGCTAACATGCAAACCGTGAATTAAGGTGTCCCTTGCCAATACTGTACAGAGGATTTACGCCTGGAATACCATGTATGACTCTCGGAATCACAAGAATAGGTGATGATATTGTCTCAGCCGTTCGGATCTCAAAGTAGGTAATAACGTTCTCTAGCGGTTTGACACGAGACCTTCTATTTGATAAATCAAATTAAGGTGCCCGTTACTATAACGTATACTAATATGTGTGTGCGATCTCGATGTTACGCTGCCGATACAGCGGATTAGCTTCTCGGAGGGTAATGACTTCGGTAATGGGTTAGACATTATACCATCGAGTAACGTACTCAAACGTTGTGTCGCTCTATTTTAATACTCACACCGTGAATGAAGGTGCGATTGCCAATACTATTCAGCGAATTTACTCCGGGAATACCTGCTACGGCAGTCGGAAACACAGGATATCTGACGCCGATGACATAGCCGTTCGAAACTAATAGACGGTAGTAACGATCTCGTACGGTTGAACCCTCATTCTTATAATTCATACTTGAAATTATTGTGCTTGTCGCTAAAACATATACTAATTCGTCTCACTGAACACGATGTTATATTCTCCGCACAGCGGGTTAATTTTTCGGAGGGTAATGTGTTCGGTAAAAGGCTTGACATTCTACTCCAGGAATACCTGGTTTGACCCTCGCAATCACTGGAGAGCTGCAGCTATTGACTTAAGTGTGCGACATTCAAAGAAGGTGATAAAGTTTCCGTACGGTTTGACACCCAATCGTCTAAATAGTATATGAAGTTAACATGCCCGTCAATGAAATGCATACTCAGTTCATTCTGTGAACACGAAATTATATTCTCAATGAAGGAGGTGATGCTCGCGGAAGGTAACACCTTCGGTAAAACGATTTTCTCTATACCAGTAGGTAATGATCTACAATGGTTTAACGCTCTGCTTTAATCTTCAATCAGTGAATTAAGGTGTCTATTGGTAATACGGTTCAGAGGATATAATCCAGGTATACCTGGTTTCATTCTCGGAATAGCAGGATATGTGAGGCTGTTGACTTAGTCGTTCGTCTCTAAAAGAAGGTGGTTACGATCTCGATCGATTTGACACTCGATCGTGCAATGCATTCATGAAATAACGTGCCGCCAGTAAAATGTACACTAATTTGCTTCTATTAACACGAAGTTATTCACTCGCTACAGAGGCCTACGTTCTCGGAAGGTAAGGCATTCGGTAAACAGAAGTTCTTCATGTCAAATGGTATTGTTCACAAACGATTTGACTCTCTGCTTTAATATTCAATCTGTGAATTAAGTTGTTTAGGGCCAGAACTCTGCCGTAGATTTACATCCGGCAAACCGGGTTTGACTTTCGTAGTCAGAGAGTAGCAGTCGCTACTGACTTAGCTGATCGATCCTCAAAGATGCTAGAAACGTTCTCGCTGGGACAGACCCGCGATCTTTATATTTAATACATGAAATTAAGGTGCCGGACACTGATATGTGTAATCATTTGCTTCTCTGAGCACGAAGTTATAACTTCCATGGTGCGGGTTTGCTTCTCGGAAGATATGGCCACCTATAAGGAGTTAACTCTGTAGGAACAAGTAACATTCCACAGCGGTAGGACTCTGTACTTTAGCATTCATTCCGTGATTTAGGATGTCTGATGACAACACGGTACAGCGGATTTACAATCTGAATACCTGGTGTGACTCTCAGGAGAGGCGAAGCTAATGACCATGACGACCGACTATCAAAGAGGGTGGTAATGACCTCAAAGGCTTTGAACTTCCATATTCTCATTCATACATGAACTTAATGTGCCATTACTAAAATTTATACAAATGTGTTTCTCCAACCTCGAAGTAATACTCTTGTTACGGCGGGATAGACTCCCGGACGGTAAGGCTTTCGGTAAAGGACTTGACCTTATACCAATTGGTAACACTCTCAAACGGTTTGATGTTCTTCATTAATATCCAAGCCGTGAACGCAGGTGTCTATTGCCAAAACTGTTTAGCGTATCTGTTCCCAGATTAACTGGTTTGACTTGCGGAATCGCAAGAAAAGCTGAAACTATTGACTAAGCCGTTCGAGTGTCAAAGAAGGTGGTGACGTCCTCAATCCGTGTGACGCGAGGTCAACTGATTGATACATGAAGTTAAGGTACCCGTCACTGAAATGACTACTAATTTATTTCACTGAACATGAAGTTATACTCTCGAATCCGCTGGATACCTTCTCCGAAGGTAAGGCCATAGGTAAAGTGTTTGGCTTTATACAAATTGGCAGCGCTCTAAAATACTTTGACGCACTACTTTAATATTCAAATCGTGAATTAAGTTGTCAATTACCAATATTCTTCAGCGGACTTACTATCCGATTTCCAGGGATGCCGCTTGGTATCACGGGATAGGTGAAGCTATGGACTTTGTCGGTCACCATTAACAGAATGTGGTATCTCTTCTCGTACAGCTTGACAATCGATATATTAATACATACATTAAGTTGAGGTGCCCGTCACTGGAATGAATAACAAATTCTTTCTCTGAACACGGTGTTGCACTTTCGATGTAGCGGGTAAGGTTCGCGGAACTTAATGCCTTCGGTAAAACGTTTGACTTTATAACAATTGGTAACGTTCCCAAACGGGTTGACGTTCATTTTTAATATTCAAATCCGTGCATTAAAGTATCTATTGCCAATTCCCTTCAGCAGATTTACTCTCGGAATACCTAGTTGACACGCGGTATCTGAGGACAGGTGAAGCTATCCGCTTCGCCGTTTATCTCTCCGAGATGGTGGTATCGTTCTCCAACGGCTTGACCCTCGTTCTTCTAATTCATATGAGAGATTAAGGTGCTCCTCTGTAAAATGTAGAATAGTTCGTTCCTGTGACCACGGTGTTATGCTCTGGATGAAGCGGGTCGATTTTTCGGAGGGTAAGGCATTCTGTATGAAGTTTGACCCTACTCGTATAGGTAATGCTCTAGCACGGATTGACGGCCTGCTTTAATATTGAGACTGTGAATTGAGGTGTCTATTACCAATAATGTACACGCCATTTATTCCCGGAATATTTGGTTTATCTTTCGGAATCACTCGATATGTAAATCTAATAGCTTACCCGTTCGTCTCTCATAGAAGGTGGTAAGATCCTCTGTCTGTATGCCCTTCGATCTAATGATTGATAAATGAAATTAAGGTGGTCGCTACAATAATGTATACTAACTTTTTATCTGGACACGAAGTCATACTCTCGGCACAGCTGATTGGGTTCTCGGTTGGTAAATATTTGGTAAAAGGAATGTCTCTATATATAGCATTTGGTAATGTTGTCCGACGGTTGGCTCTCAACCTGTATATTCATGCAGTAAATTAAGCTGCCTATTGCCAATTCTGTTCACTGTATTTATCCAGGAATACCTGGTCTGACTCTCGCTATCACGGGATAGGTGAAGCTGTTGGTTTACTTGTGCGACTCTCAGGAAAGGTGATAACTTTCTCCAACGGTTTGACCCTCGATCTTGTTGTTCATGCACGAATTAAGGTGCCCGTCACAAAAATGTACACCAATTCGTTCTTCGCAGCACCATCATATGCTTACGATAGAGCGGGAATGTTCTTCGGAGGACAAGGCCTTCAATATGGCGTCTCACATTATACCAATATGTGACGCTATCAAACGGTTTGATGATCAGATTTTATACTCATACGGTGAACTGAAGTATGCGTTGCCAATAAAGTATTCTGAAATTACTACCGGAAAAGCTGGTTTGACACACGGAATCTCAGGATAGGTGAAGCTACTGACTTAGCCGTTCGTCTCTCACAGATGGTGGTAACGTTCTCGAACCGATTGGCCTTCGACCTTCTAATTAATGCAGGACATTATGGTGGTCGTCACTAAAATGTATACTATTTTGCACCTCTGAACACGCTTTTGTGGTCTCGATACACAGTGTCAGTTTATCGGAGCGTAGGGCATTCTGTACGAAGTTTGACCCTACACGAAAGGGTAATGTTCTGCATCGGCCTGACGGCCTGCTGAAATATTGCAACCGTGAATTAAGGTCTCAATTGCCAGTAACCTCTAGCGGATATAGTGTCCGATTACCTGGTTTCACAGTCGGAATCACAGGATAGGTGGAACTATTGGCTTATCCGTTCGACAGACAAAGAGGGTGATAACGTTCTCGAACGGTTTGACCGTCGATCTACTATTTCATACACGAAGTTATGGTGCCAGTGCACTTAAATGAATACGAATTTTTTTCTCAGAGCACAAAGTTGTACTCTCGCTACAGCGGGTTTATTTTTCTGTCGGAAAGGTCTTCATTAATACGTTTGACTTTATAGCAATGGTTATCGTTTCCACACGGGTTGACGCTGTATTTTAATATTCTAACCGTGAATAAAGGTGTCTGTTACCGACACTACTCAGCGAATTTACTCTAGGAATACCTAGTTTGGCTCTGGGTATCGCAGGATAGGTGAAGCGTTTGACTTTCTCGTAGAAAGCAGTAACGCTCTCGAACTGCTTGACTCCCGACCTTTTAATTCATACATGAAGTTAAGGTGCCCGTCACAGATTTGAATACCAATTTCCTTCTCTGAACACGGAGTTATACTCTAAATCCAGCGGGTTGGTTTGTCGGAAGGTAAGGGATTCGGTGATAGGTAGAACGTTATAGCAATTCGTAACGTTCTCAAACGGTAGGACTCTCTACTTTAATATTTATACTGTGAAGTAAGGTGCCTATTGCCAATATTGTTCTGTGGATATTGGCCAAGGATACTTGCTGTGACTGTCGGTAACACAGGAAATCTGAGGCCATTGACTTAGCAGCTAGAATCCCATTGATGGTAGCAACGGTCTCGTACGGTCTGACACTCGATCTTCTAATCAGTACATGAAATTAAGGCGCCCGTCACTAAATAGTATAATAATATGGTTCTCAGACCTCGAAGTTACAATCTCTATACAGCGGGTTAGCTTCTGTAAGGTAAGGCCTGCTGTGAGTAGCTTGACTCTATAGCAATAAGCATCGTTCTACAACCGTTTCGATTTGTACTTTGATATTTATGCCGTGAATTAAGTTGTCTAGTGCCTATATTGTACACCGGATTTACTCCCTGAATGCCTGGTAGCCGGTCGTCTGCCGGAGGTGTCAGCGCTCTTGAGCGCCTTGACACTCGATCTTCCAATGCATTTATGAAGTCAAAGTGCCCGTCACTGAAATGAACACTAACTTCATCATTTGAACACGGTTGTTATACTCTCAAACAAGCTGGTGATGTTCGCGGATGGTCAGCCATTCGGTAAAACTATGAACTTAATCGTTTGTCTCTCGCAGAATGTTGTAACGTCCTCGAGCGATTTGACCCCCGAACTTTTGATTCATGCATGAAATTAAAGTGCTCATGAATAAAATGTATAGTAGTTCGCACCTGCAAGCACGGTGTTATAGTTGTAACACGGCGGGTCTGTTTTCCGGAGTGTAAGGCATTCTGTAAGAAGGTTGTCCCTACAGGAATAGGTAATGTTCTACTACGTCTGGACGGCCTGCTTTAATATGCAAACCGTGAATTGATATGTCTATTGCCAATAATGTTCAGCAGATTTACTCCAGGAATACGTGGTTTGTCCCTCGGACGCACAGAATAGGTGAAGCAGTTGACTCAGCCGTTCGTCTCTCGCAGAAGTTCGCATCGTTCTCGAGCGGTTTGGCCTCAATGTTTTAATGCATACATGAAGTTAAGGTGCCAGTCACTGAAATACTTACTAATGTTTTTCTCTAAACACGAACCTATTCTCTCGATACGGCAAGTTAGCTTCTCGATCGGTAAGGCATTAGGAAAAATGTTTGGGTTCCTAGCAATTGAAACGTTCCCACACGGTGTATCGCTCTATTTTAATGTATAGTCCGCGAATTAAGATATCTATTGTCAAAACAGTACAGCACATTTACACCCGGAATATCTCCTTTGACTTTCTCAATCACGGCATGTATGAAGCCGTTGACATAGCCGTATGGATCTCAAAGAGTATGGCATCATTCTTGAAAGGTTTGACCCTGGATCTTCCTATTCATAATGAAATTAAGGTACCCGCCACTAAAACGTTTACTAATTTTATCCTCTGGGCACGAAGTTATACTCTCGATACGGCGGATTAGTCTATCAAACGGTAAGGCATTAGGAAAATTGCTTCACTTCATTGCAATTGTAACGTTCTCACACGTTGTAACGCTCTATTTTAATATATAGTCCGCGTATTAAGATATCCATTGCTAATACTGTTTTGCGGAATCACAGGATAGGTGAAGCTATTGACTTAGATTTTCGAATCTCAAAGAGGGTGGTATTGTTCCCGAATTCTTCGTCCCTGCATCCGCTTATTCATACCCTGAATTAAGATGTCAGTTGCCAATACTCTTCAGCGTATTTATTCTCGTATTACGTGTCATAGCTCTCGAAATCACATGATGAGTGAAACTACAGACATATCCCTTCGACTCTCAAACAAGGCGGCAACGTTCCCGAACGGTTTGACACTTGATCTGCTAATTCATATATGAATTTAAGGTGCCCGTCAATAAACTGTATGCACTATTGTTTCTCTGAACACGAAATTGTATGCACGTTACTGCGACTTATGTTCTCGGAAAGTAAGGTCTTTCGAAGAACGATTGACTTTATTGCAGTTGGTACCGTTCTCAAACGGTTTGGAGCTCTATTTTAGTATTCAAATCTTGAATTACAGTGTCTGTGTCCAATGCTGTTCGGTGGATTTACTCCGGAGTACATAGTTTGACTCTCGTAATCGCAAGGTAGGTGAATCTATTGACGTAGCCGATCGTCTCTCGAACAGGATGGCATCGTTCTCGAGCGGGTTGATCCTTAACCTTCTAATTGATACATGAAGTTATGGTGCCTGTCACCGAGACTAAAATTAATTTCTATCTACGATCACGAAGTAATACCCTCGATGATGCCAGTGAGGGTCGGGGATGGTAAGGCCTTTTGTAAAACGTTTGACTTTATACTAATTAGTAACGCTCTCAAATGGTTTGACGCTCTACTTCATATTCATACCGTGAATAAAGGTGTCAATTGTCAATACTGTTCAGCGAATTTATTTCCGGAATACCTAGTTTAACTCTCGGAATTACAGGATAGGTGAAGGTATTGACCTTGCCGTTTGACTCTCAAAGAGGGTGGTAATGTTCTCAAACGCTTTGACAATCGATCTTCTAATTCATACATGAACACTATTGCCAATACTGTTCAGCGGATTTAATCGCGGAATACCTGATATGGCTCTCGGAATCCATGCACAGGTGATGCTGTAGCCTTAGCCATTCGTCTGCCACTAAGGGTGGCACCGTTGTCGAATGGATTGACGCTCGATGTTATAATTCATACATGAAGTTAATGTGCCCGCCACTGAAATGAGCCCTAATTTCTTTGTCTGATGTCGGTGACATGCTCTCGATACAGCGCGTTAGTTTCACGGAAGTTAAGGCCATCAATTGAAAGTTTGACTCTATAGCTGTACCTAATGTTCTTCCTCGGTTTCACTGCTCCGCGTATTTACTCGCGGAATACATGGATAGTCACTTGTAATCACTGGATACATGAAGCTATTGTCATAGCCGTTCTATTCCCAAGGAAGGTGTTATTGTTTTCAAACTGCCGGACTCTCGATTTTGCTATTTATACATGAAAATGTGGTGCCCATCTGCTAACATGTCTACCTATTTATTTCCATGACCATTAAGCAAGACACGCGCTACGGCGAGTTAGGTTCTCGGTAGGAAAGGTATTCGGTCAACAGAATGACATTATAAGAACTGGTAATCTTCTCCGACAGTTTGACTCTCTGCTTTAATATACAAACTGCGAATTATGACGTCCATTGCCATTACTGTACAGCGGATTTACTCCTTATATACCTGTTGTCACTCTCGGGATCTCAGGAGAGATGAAGCTATTGACATAGATGTGCATTTCTCAAAGAATGTCGTTACGTTCCGGAACAGTTTGCCTCCCGATCTTCTTATTCATACATAATATTAGAGTGCCAGTCACTAAAATATCTACTAATTTTTTTCCGCGAAGACTACGAATTACAATCGGAACAGCGGGATATGTCCTTGGAAAGTAGGGTATCCATTAAAAAGTTTGTCTTTATACCTATTGGTAATGATCTTCGATGAATTGTCTGTTAATTTTAATATTCAAACCGTGAAATTAGTTGTGTATGGCCAATAGTTTTCAGCGAATTTACTCCTGGATTACCAGACTTGACCCTCGGAATCGCACGATGGGTGAATCTATTCACTTAGCCATTCGCCTCACAAAGGTGATGGTAAAGTTCTCGAGCGGTTCGATGCTCACTCTTCTAATTAATACATGAAATTAATGTGCCTGTCACTAAACTGCATACCAATTTGTATATGAGATCACAACGATATACTCGATACGATATAGCGGTTTCGGTACTCGGGGGGTAACGTCTTCGGCAAAACTTCGGATATTATACCTATGCGTAACGTTCAACAAGGGCTAGATTATGTACAGTAAAGTTAAAGGCGTGAATTAAGGTGTCCATTCCAAGTAGTGTACAGCGGCATGTCTCCCAGAATGCCTGGATTAACTATCGGAATCGCACGATATGTGAAGCGATTGACTTAGCCGTTCGCCTTTCAAAGAAGGCGTTAACGTTCTCGAACAGTTTGACACTCGACCTAGTAATTCATAGATGAAATTAAGGTGCCCGTTACTAATATGCATACTAGCTTGTTCCTCTGAACACGGCGTTATACTCCCGATCCAGGCGGTTTGCCTTTCGGTGGGTATGGTCTTCAGGAAGACGTTTGACTTTATAACAATTGTAACGATCACTATACTATTGACGCTCTACTTTAACGTACAAGACGTGAATTATGTTGTCTCATGCCAATACTGTTCAGCGGATTTATTCCCGGAATAGCCGGTTTGGCCCTCGGAATTAAAGGATTGGTTAAGCTATGCACTTCTCCGTTCGAATCTCAAAAGAAGGTGGTTACAATATCGACGGACTGACCCTCCATCTACTAGTTCATTCATCACATCAACGTATCCCGCTCTAAAATGTCTACCATTTGGCTTCCACGAACTCTAAGCAAGACACTACTGGCATCCGGATGGGCTTCTCGGAAGGTACGACCTTCGGTAAAAAGATTGATCGTAAACTAGTAGGTGATGTTCTCAAACGGTTAGACGCTCCACTTGAGCATTCAAACCGTGAAATAAGGGTCCAATTGCCAATACCTTTCACCGGATTTACTCCCGGAATACCTGGCTTTGCATTTGCAATTACAGGATAGGTGAGTGTACTGACTTAGCCGTGCGAATCCCAAAGAAGGTGGTCACGTTCCCCAACGGTTTCACACTCGATGTTGCATTTCATACATGCAATTAAGATACCAGTAACTGAAACGGGTCCTTATGTGCTTTACTGAACACGGAGATATTGTCTTCATACTGCGAGTATGGTTCTCGGTAGGT
>NW_027471235.1:0-27686 GCF_051020765.1 Lasioglossum baleicum
CTCCCACGAAAAGATAACGTTAACTATCGGTAAACGATAGGAAAGAAGCGGTTGAAAACTGGGTCTTACCGTGAAGATTAATTCCAAAGCGAGCTAACAAGGTGTCCTATCTCCACGGTGATAAATTACAACAGCCCATAGGCTTTCCCAAAACGATCACCGGACGGAAAAATAACCCTGTCCGTCCCAACCAGGCAATTTGCGAAATAATCGCGCAACAAGAGAAAAGTACGCTCGCTCCACCCACCTTATTGAAATAACCTAAACACGGTGGAGGAGGTTCTAACGAGAAAACAAGTCGAAAGCGAGCATCCGCTTCGCCACGCTCGCATCCCCCCGGCTGGCTTCGAACTCATTACAAAGCGTGGCCGGTAACATAATTCATTGCAACAATAACGTTCCTTGGCCCGTCTGGTATTCGAGAGCGGAGAGAAAGAGAGGCGCACAACCGAGGGAGTAACTGAATGCTCTTTCATTGTACTAATTTAAATTTTTATGCCTAACCGTGACCGGAGGAGGAGGGCCCCGTGGAATCTTTTGTGCGTCGTCGTCGACTGCTAAGCAACTATCATCAATTATCCTCCGACACTGGCAACGCACGGCTCGTGGCACATCCCGAACAGCTCTCCGAGAGAGCCTCGAGCTGCCAGAGGAGAGGCCAGGCTCTTTCTATCCTTCGAGGGCACGAGCGTTCACCTCGCCGCGGCCACGGGAACCGTCGAGCAAACCGGAGAACGCCGGCTAGCCACGATACAGATGCAAACACAATGCCCATTCCTGCCGTGAAATTGTCTTAATTGCGATTAAAGTTTTTGCCAGCCGACGCCGGAAGTCGGCGTGTACACGCGACGATAGAGAAAGAAGAACTAGGTTTCACCTGGCCACGAGAACAAAGCCGGCGACACTCGAGATCGTTATCCGATTTCCTACGTCGTTGCCTTCCCAAATCGTTCGCTCCACTTCGTTTCCACCCGGTTGAATTGAATCGTTCAGACGAGACGGTGCCCGTTTTACTCGCGCCCCCATTACGTTATTACACTCGCTAAGTATAATAGGTCCCGTGATGGCCAGCGTCCTTCGCGCTCGGACCGTGGTATCCGAGATGTCCGGCAGAAGGAATGGTTTTTTCCGGCAGAAGGAATGATTTTTCCAGCAGAAGGAATGATTTTCTCCGGCAGAAGAAATGATTTTCCCAGCAAAAGGAATAATTTTTTCCGACAGAAGGAATGATATTTTCCGACAGAAGGAGTGAATTTCTCCGGCAGAAGGAATGATTTTCTCCGGCAGAAGGAGTGAATTTCTTCGGCAGCAGGAATGATATTTTCCGGCAGAAGGAACGATTTTTCCGACAGAAGGAATGATATTTTTCTGCAGAAGCAATGATTTTCTCCGGCAGAAGGAGTGAATTTCTCCGGCAGCAGGAATGATATTTTCCGGCAGAAGGAACGATTTTTCCGACAGAAGGAATGATATTTTTCGGCAGAAGGAATGATTTTGTCCGACAGAAAGAATAATTTTCTCCGGCAGAAGGAATGATTTTTTCCGGCAGAAGGAATGATTTTCTCCGGCAGAAGAAATGATTTTCCCAGCAGAAGGAATAATTTTTTCCGACAGAAGGAATGATATTTTCCGGCAGAAGAAATGATTTTCCCAGCAGAAGGAATAATTTTTCCAGCAGAAGGAATGATATTTTCCGACAAAAGGAATAATTTTTTCCGGCAGAAGAAATGAATTTCTCCGGCAGAAGGAATGATTTTTCCGGCAGAAGGGATGATTTTTTCCGTCACACACCATCGACATTCCTCCTCGGCTCTTCACGGGCCCCCGATAATCCCGAGTTCTTGCGCGCCGCACTCGTTAAGGAAAACGTTTCCGGCATCTCGCGAGCGCTAACTTCGAAGAAGGCTAAAGAGACTTTAATAGCGAGATACGTAGGATCAGCGTGTCCTTAGGTCTTAATACAGCTCGTTCGGACGAACGGCCTATCTAGCAACGAGATGATGCTTTTTTTACTAGCTCGAAAATTGGCATGGATAACGAACCGAGATTGGCCAGAAGGATGCCAAGATTATCGGCTCTTTCCACGGAGATCGTGGCCTCTGACTAATCTCATTCTCTATCCGGGAATAAAACATCTCGATTTCTCCGTTTCACCCCGAGGAATCGGAAGAGGTTTCTATACGGAATCCAGCTTTTCAACTCCTCCCGTGTGTTCTTCGACGTCGCGATCCACCTCTCGTGTCGTGACATCCCATTCTTAACCCTTTGACTGCCACACCGAAATCATATGTTTCGCCCAGGACGCCACGGAATTATTTTTATTATTCAAAACATATAATGGCAAAATAATAACGAATCGATGTTAGAAGGCAATATTTTTATCAAATGGAACGTTTCTCTTACTGGTGGTCACGGGTGACCACCGTGGCGCCTTAGTAACGGTTCGACGAAGATTACGGCACGAATTGGAAAAAAAAAGAAGGACGAGCGTACCTGGAACGAAAATTTTGCAGGGAATGTTAGAAAAAAAATTCCAAACTATTTGGGTGAAAAATTGCTAAAAATAAGACCAAGAAGGTGACCACTTATTGTCCGGATTGTGTTGGTGCGCCGCATTTATGTTTGGAGTGCTTTAACAAAGTGCACCGTTAGATGCAAGATTTATTCTAACATTTTGTTATTCTTTATTGTTCTAATAAAAAATTTTAATCGTTCGATAGGGCACATTTCATTTCAATGTATCTTCTATACATCGGCCATATTCAAATACGCTAACTCTCGATTTTCATTTAGTTTTTTACAATTGTAAAAAGTTGAAAGGCTCCGGTCACCCATGACCACTATGGCGTCACTGTAGCCAAGTCGAGTGCCGGTCACCGGTGACCCCCATAGTAGCCAACATAATAATCCATGGATCATCGAATCCGTGCGAAAAATCGTAGGTTCGTCATACCTCGCTTTCCAATCACCTGGTTCACCCGATCGTCGAAGGATCGAGGTATCAACGGGGCACAATGACGATATTTAACAGAAGCAACGAAGCGTAAAACGAATGAAGCAGCGGTGATGCAAATGGATTAAATTATATATATATTTCCATCAATCTGGTCACGTCGGTCACCGGTGACCCCCATGGCGTCACTGCAGTCAAGTCGAGTGCCGGTTACCGGTGACCCCCATGGCAGCCAACATATTAATCCATGGAACATCGAATCCGTGCGAAAAATTGTAGGTTCGTCATACCTCGCTTTCCAATCACCTGGTTCACCCGATCGTCGAAGGATCGAGGTATCAACGGGGCACAATGACGATATTTAACAGAAGCAACGAAGCGTAAAGCGAATGAAGCAGCGGTGATGCAAATGGGTTAAATTATATATATATTTCCATCAATCTGGTCACGTCGGTCACCGGTGACCCCCATGGCGTCACTGCAGTCAAGTCGAGTGCCGGTTACCGGTGACCCCCATGGCAGCCAACATATTAATCCATGGAACATCGAATCCGTGCGAAAAATCGTAGGTTCGTCATACCTCGCTTTCCAATCACCTGGTTCACCCGATCGTCGAAGGATCGAGGCATGAACGGTGCACAATGACGATATTTAACAGAGGCAACGAAGCGTAAAGCGAATGAAGCAGCGATGATGCAAATGAGTTAAATTATATATATATATTTCCATCAATCTGGACGCGCCGGTCACCGGTGACCCCCATGGCAACCAACGTGTTAATCCATGGAACATCGAATCCGTGTGAAAAATCGTAGGTTCGTCATACCTCGCTTTCCATTCACCTGGTTCACCCGATCGTCGAAGGATCGAGGCATGAACGGTGCACAATGACGATATTTAACAGAGGCAACGAAGCGTGGAGCAACGATGAAAGAACAGTCTCTTGCGGGGGAAGGGCACGTGTTTGGTTTTTTCGTCGGAATTTGCATAGCGTACCTTTCTCTGGTCCGCACGAACGGGGCAAGTCGGCCGTCTGGGAGCCGGCTCGATTAATTAGCGGCGAAAGTAAGTGAAATTGCACACACATTGTGGCAGGCGCATCCCTGGTCTAGCCGGAGCGTCCGGGTCTGGCTCTCGATGGCACGACGGAATGTCGAGCCGGCAATTTTTCTCGGTTAATCATAATCGTTTATGTAGGCCACGGGAAAAAAAGGAGGAGGAGAGGAAGAAAAAACGGAAACCGGCACGAGCCCGCGTTCCTCGCTCTATTTAACGTCTTCGTTCTCGGATCAGGCTGCCTCGAACCAGCTCGGAGACACGTGGCGAGAGCATTTCGCAATTTCCCTATCTGCCAGGACAACGAACGCGGGCAGAGGCGACGGTGTTGACAGAGGGGACTCGTAAAATCGAGATACACGTGTGTATTTAGAGAAGACGCGGGGTTTCGAGGTGGAACAACCGCAAATATGTACCGAGCGATAAATCCGTGTCAATGCAAACGGGCAACGGTTCCCGGCGTCATCGTTCCTGACAAGGATCAGACCCCGGCAGGAGGAAATTAGCTTCTTCTCGGTCCCGCAGCCGGCCTGTGTGTTTCGTAAGAAACGTTAATACATATTAAACACGCGGTTCGTGCGATCAGACCGGGGACAAACGTTTTTCTGACGGTCCGCGAGCAGCGACCGTGTAACCTAAGCATATACGCTGGGAATGAACAATGATATCATCGATCTCGCTTCATATATAGCATGGGAGTCTTCCGAGAAGGAAACACTGTCCTATACGATGCTGCCTCGATTCTGGCTAATTTCAGGGACGATGAATGAACGCCTCGAACGATGTAGACAATGAGACAGTCGCCGGCAGAGGATCATCCGCGATAGCGATTTTTTTCCGACAATTTTCCATCACAACCGCCGTCTCGTAATGTATACCCGAGTATAGCGTAGTATGGGTAATGAGATTTAAGCAGCGTTATGGAAATAAGTACAATCCCGATGGAAAGTATCGGGATGCTTTTAATCTTGGGTTGAACTCGAAATTTTGATCTAAAGCTGAGTACAAATGGTGGGAATGTTTGAAAGAGGCAAAGTTTTAAGAATGTTTTGGAAGAGATACTAATTATTTTTGTGGATAGTAGATAATTATTGATGGAAGGTTGAGAAATATTAATGTAAATTGTGCTGAAACTTCTGGAATGGTTTCAATAGAGTTTGGAAATTGGACTTGAGATACGAAAGTATTCGAAGACTTACAGTGAAATTAAAAAATAATTCCACGATTTACAGAATATTCAAAAAATATGGACAGTGATGCGACTAGTGAGTTAAATGGATTATTTTTGCAACATTTAGTTTCAATAGAGAGTGGAAATTTAAAATTGGACCTGATATACGAAAGTATTCGAAAATTTACAGTGAAATTAAAAAAATAATTCCACGATTTACAGGATATTCAAGAGATATAGACCGTGATGCGGCTAGTGAGTTAAATGGACTATTTCTACAATGTTTGGTTTCAATAGAATTTGAAAATTGGAAATTGGATCTGATAAACGAAAGTATTCGAAGACTTACAGTGAAATTACAAAATAATTCCACGATTTACAGAATATTCAGAAGAGTAAGTTAACACTAGATAACTAGTTACTAATAACTCGTTTGAAATATTTCAACAATTTCTCAGAACATAAAAATAATTTTGTCAAAATTTCTTACTTTTATTCGGATCGAAACACAATTACACACTAGAATTACCATCATTTCTATACAATATACGTATCTATTCATTATAGGTCGATAATTCTACTGTCAAATAGATTATTTTTCCAACATTTCCATGCATTACCGATGTTCCTAACAAACAAACGATCGAATTACTTTCCAATTTGAATCCCTCGAGTTCATAAGAGACTCTTCTCGCGACGTACATCGCTATCGTTTCAAACACTATCGTTTCAGCGTAACACGCGTGTATCGGTTTTTAGAAGCTGCGCGTGTGCACGCGCGTTTACACGCGCAGGTACATCTTCACGCGAGGAAGAGTCAATATTAATTCTGCCGTGAGAAGTAGCTTGGCGGTGTTTTCAGTAGCAACAAAAACACGGTATCTAAGCCTGGTAATTTCGACTGGTTCGGGTAGTTTCACTGTTAACGGGTATGCAAACGTATGGAAGAGAAGGTACACAGAGCGGAGAAGCTCGTTCGTTCAACTGCAACACGCATCTCACATGGCTGATCCGATTTGCAACGGCCATGAACGTTAACAATAGCGATTAAAGAGCCATCGATCAATCTGTCCGCCTACATTCGTTCAAAGCAAACATTCTTCTCGGTGTTTCCACTTTCGGTCCGTGTACGGGCTCGATAATGGAACAAATTATTTCCGATAAAACGCGAGGAGGAAGCCGGGGAGCGTGGGCAAACGCCGATACGGGGAAGCAAATTAAATTAACGGCTGGAAAAGAAAGAACGTTTTGATTACCGACGCCACCAGGAGGGAGTCCTCCTTCGTTCCTTTCTTGTTTCCGATCCGCGTGCGGTCGTCACTGCGGCCACGATAGCACAGATGTGCAAAACATTGCGATAGCGCGAGTAACGGGAGAAAATGCTGCGTTAACGAGTTCCAGATAGACCGGAGTCGCTATCGCGACGATTTTCAACGCCGTTTCCACCGTACGGCTGGCCAATAAGCGGACAGAAGCCTTCGAGAATTTATCAACTTTCTTTCCAACACCTCGAAGAACCGGTGTCAACCCTTTGCACTCGACGATTTTTTCGCTATGAAAGAGCAGAAATTTCCAGATTTGCTGCTGTAAAACTGACATTTTTTTCTAATGGTAAATAAAGAATCGTATAATAATTGACACGTGAAATTATTTGATTCCGATATCTCGCGTATTGTTATATTATCTTAAATTTAATATATTAACACTTTGACTGCCATGGTGGTCACATATGACCGACAACGGTTTCGCCCGTGACGCCATGGTGGTCATGGGTGACCGGAGCCTTTCAACTTTTTACAATTGTAAAAAACTAAATGAAAATCGAGAGTTAGCGTGTTTGAATATGGCCGATGTATAGAAGATACATTGAAATAAAATGTGCCCTATCGAACGATTAAAATTTTTTATTAGAACAATAAAGAATAACAAAATGTTAGAATAAATCTTGCATCTAACGGTGCACTTTGTTAAAGCGCTCCAAACATAAATGCGGCGCACCAATACAATCCGGACAATAAGTGGTCACCTTCTTGGTCTTATTTTTAGCAATTTTTCACCCAAATAGTTTGGAATTTTTTTTCTAACATTCCCTGCAAAATTTTCGTTCCAGGTACGCTCGTCCTTCTTTTTTTTCCAATTCGTGCCGTAATCTTCGTCGAACCGTTACTAAGGCGCCACGGTGGTCACCCGTGACCACCAGTAAGAGAAACGCTCCATTTGATAAAAATATTGCCTTCCAACATCGATTCGTTATTATTTTGCCATTATATGCTTTGAATAATTAAAATAATTCCGTGGCGTCCTGGGCGAAACATATGATTTCGAGGTGGCAGTCAAATTGTTAATCAATATGGGTCTTGGAAATTTCATGGCGACTGACAGTCGCCTCTCGAGTGCAAAGGGTTAAATGTCTCTCAGTCCGACGATAGATTCTTCCGTGATCCAGATAGATCGATCTTTGATGAATCTTCTACTCGCTTTCTTACTTCTTTCGAACCTCGGAAGCACATACGCGCGAGATTTTAGAATCTTAGTGGGAAATATTTAGTGAGAATCGTTGATCTTTCTACCGGGAACGACGAATCAACTCGTCGTGGAGCTTTCGAAGACGATGCAACCGAGATATCGTTCTACGAATCATGCGGTCGAATGAAATTAACCCTTCACACTCCGGGAATATCTTGATTCGCGTGATCAAAGAAGCGAAGGGTTGAAGAATTCAAGGAAAATTTTTAATTGCCAATTATCTAGATTAATGTTATTCAACTCTTGCGATATTTACGACGGATATATTTTTCATGAAAAGGTGAGAATTTTTCGTTCACTGTTCAGTTAATATAAAGAAATTTCTAACCCTGAGTCAAAATTGAACCAAATTTTGGGGTAAAATTAAAGGGGTAACGTCTGTTCGCACGCATGGTGGCCATGACGAGTTAACTCGTTGAGATAGACGCGTCGCGGCGTATTTTTTTCGACGACGCGTTTAATTTCTCGGTTATGGGGTTAAGACCGATAACAATAAAGGAGTTGTCATGTAGAAAAGCGAGGAGGGGACGGAGACAAATATGGAAATAGATTAAGACACCCATAGATGGATTTTTTTCTATTTTATCATAACTCCTTTTAGAAAGATAATTACAAACGCGAATGTAGACTCAAAATCGAATGAAACGCTTAAAGTGGTAACGTGTGTTTTCACCCACGGTGGCCATGACGAGCTAATCCATCGCAGCGCGTTTTTCTCCCCGACGCGTTTACCTTCCCGCTTAAAACCGATAACAACAAAGGAATCGTCCCGTAGAAAATCAGGGAAGGGGTGTTACGAAAATGGAAATAGATCAAGACATCTACGCGTAAATTTTCTCTATTTTATCATAACTCCTTTCAAAAAGATAATTACAAACGCGGATGTAGACTCAAAATCGAATGAAACGCTTAAAAGTAGTAACGTCTGTTCGCACCCACGGTGGCCATGACGATTTAACTCGTCGCGATAGACGCGTTACGGCTCGTTCTTTTCCCTAACGCATTTACCTTCCCAGTTAAAACCGATAACAACAAAAATGTCGTCCCGGAGAAAATCGGGAAAGATATGAAAGGAGGACGAAAATAGAAATAGATCAAGACATCCACGCGTGAATTTTCTCTATTTTATCACAACTCCTTTTAAAAACATAATTAAAAACACGAATGTAGATTCAAAATCGAACGAAACGCTTAAAGTGGTAACGTGTGTTTTCACCCACGGTGGTCATGACGAGCTAATCCATCGCAGCGATTCTTTTCCCCAACGCGCGTTTACCTTCCTAGTTAAAACCGATAACAACAAAAGAATCGTCCCGTAGAAAATCAGGGAAGGGGTGTTACGAAAATGAAAATAGATCAAAACGCCCACGCGTGGATTTTTCTATTTTATTATAACTCCTTTTAAAAAGATGATTAAAAACGCGAATGTGAACTCGAACGCGAGTGTGAACTCAAAATTGAATAAAACGCTTAAAATAGTAACGACTGTTGGCACCCACGGTGGCCATGACGAGTTAACTCGTCGCGATAGACGCGTCACGGCTCGTTTTTTTCCCCAACGCATTTACCTTCCCAGTTAAAAACCGATAACAACAAAGGAATCGTCCCGTAGAAAATCAGGGAAGGGGTGTTACGAAAATGGAAATAGATCAAGACGCCCACGCCGCGGATGTCCCGGTCCGGAGTCTGCTGGTAAGCACGATAAACCGGGGAAACGGTTCACGCCGGTTTGTCCGTGTGCCAGACAAGGACAGATAACGAGATAGAGGAGCTGAGAGAGAGAGGGGTTAGGGGTGGCCAGCCGTATTTATCACTCGGAGATCCCGAAGAGCGCACAATGCGAGGCGAGAGAGTCGAGCGAGCCGTGGAACGAGACGCGATGTAGTGCAGGTAGATTTATGGAAGGTGGGAGGGAAGGAGAGAAAGAGGGACTCCGTGTGTTTGTGTCGCAGGTCAGCCGCGGTTCACGGTCACGGGGACCACTGGACTAACCTAACGTAACCTGACTCGGCGACCGCAAACTGAATTGCACCCCGTCCGTCCCGCGAAACCCCTCAGACCGCCTACCGCTCCTTTCTTTCCTCTCGGACCGATCTTACCCCCACTCTACAGCTACTCCCACCCCCCACTACTCGCGAAGAACCTCCCACTCCATCTAGCGGACCGATGCACTTAATTTATTAAGATGCCCGGGCCCCCCGGGCCACCGACCCCAGACTCCGCAATAGCGCCGGTCCCGACTTCTTTTTCTTTTCTTTTTCTACCTCTCTTCCTCTTCTTCTTCTCCAGCTCGATAATTACAATACGAGACTCGCGGGTCGAGTTCTAGGAAGCAGCCTCCTCCTCACTCTCGTCGCCGCTGTCCTCCAGACACGATGAGTTCTTGCGGTCACTGCTCAAGTCACCTCGATTTCGAATTATTTTATTAATACTCATATAACCGGCTCGTTTTCGTTTCGAAAATGTGACTTTCGGAGCTGTGAAAGCGAAATTTACGAGCGGAATCGAACGTTACGCGTTACTTATCAAGTAGAGGTTCGATGAGAACCCTCCGTTACATATAACAATCGTTTGCATAACCACGCGGCGGATCTCCGTCGAAGTAATCCAATCCGACACGTCGTAAATTGCGCGGCTCCCGCCCTCCCTTCTGCAGTCTGGTTTCCCTTCCGCGCGAGTATACGAAATTTATTAGTAGGGTGTGCCTGTAGGTACACAGACTGGTCATCGGGGAACCTCTTTTTCTTGATTGATTAAACACGTCTCGCGAGGCCTGTAGCCTCGCTAACCCGTTCAACGGGAAAATTTAATAACGAGATCTATCGGCGAATTAGACGCGAGCGTATCGGTTAATCGACGGGTGCTAATAACGGCGCATGCGCGGGTAAAGGGAGTTGGAGTGGGGGTAAGGCTTAAAACGGCCGAACGAATGCCGCTTCGATGGAAAAGCAACGAACCGTGCACGCATCGGATCGATCGTGTACATCGATAGAAATCGACACCGTGGCCGGCACGAAACGGTACAGAAAAGAACTGCAACGCCGGTTTCAACGGCAATTATCCAATTACCGGACTCGCATTAGTTGCACCGGTGTAATAATTGCGCCTTCGCGAAACGTTCGAACGAAGTGCGACGCGATGCGCGCGCATGTATCGATAGATCGGAAATCGAGAGGAAATTCGACTGTTTCGTAATGCTAGCGATAACCGTAAAATCGAAGCGTTGAATTTACCGCAGCAGCGGTGGTTAAGTACAGACGAAACAAATTCGCGTTTGATTAATGCTTCCGAACGTAAAGCCTTATACAGCCTCGTAAGGATACAGTTCCACCGGTGGAGCGGTGGAAAATATCGCTTTACGCGCGGGAAAATATCGACGATGGACGGTAGGCGGTGATTTTCATACCAAGTACGGTTCCGGTCGGCTGGTTGCATAACGCGTTCAATGGCTACCGCAATTACAGCGGCGGTTTGACGCGAAGCGCGGCTAAGTTCGCCCGTAAAATCCTGACCTTGAGAATTACGATGGTACGTTTATCTCTGCCGCGATGGAAACCCGTCCCGAACCGATGTTTTGCATCGCGAACAACCGTGCCGCCCGCGCGTAAACTAAACTGCATGCATACAGCGCCAAATTACGAAGCACCGAGTGTGTGCAACACTTACCGGCAGATTCCTCAGACCGAGCCGCACCTTCGAGTATTTCTTCATGAACACCCGCCAGAGCACGTAAGCCATCGCGATTATCCAGTTTTCGGTTCGTCTGCGAGAAATATCTTCGATAAATTCTCCCGTCACTTTTCCGCGCACTTTTTTCTCACTCTCACGCGTGCGAAAACTTTCAAAGGTTACACACCACCGTCAACGTTCGGATTCGTAATAGTCTGTCCATACCGCGATCGTTCGATTATCGAAATATCCCCGCATCTCGATCTCGAAACAGCGATGTGGTTAACGACGCGAACTCGGATGCGCGGTAAAAAGTCGATATCGAATTTGCGTCCTATGGCGCCACTTTTCCCGCGCGAAGCTAACCTACGATTGCTCAACCGTTGACGTTCGCTTTGTACGCGATTCCCGTGTCAGCACAGCGAGGAGAAGGGCCAGAAAAATAACGACACGTGATTCGCATGTGTTACGTGCCAAGGGAAGCGGCACAGTTGGCGTACAAATCGAGGCGACAAACTTCATACCCTTCCGATAATAGCCGGTTAGGTACATAAATCAGCGTGTCCGTTCCGAAAGGAGCAACATGTACTTTTACACGCTAAAGCGTTTCCGTGCTCGAAATGAACACGAGCACGACGACCGGGTAACACGTTTTTACAAGACACCTCTGGATTCGCGTGTCAAAGCACACCGATGGCTCTCGATACACAAAACACTCACATCGCTCTCAGGCCGACACGAGAAATGAATGAACGCGATCCGTGCATTAACACGAGCAGATAAAACATCGAAAACAGGTAATCTTCGAATCGACGTGATTCGATCTCTTGCATAATTCATTATAGTGTCCTGCTTGTAATTGCGTCCGGCCGTGCACGCCACCGACACTACTGACACGCGCGGTACAGTCGATAAACATCGGGCCCAGCGTTCCTTCGATCGATCGAAATCAACTGCATTCCCACCCGAACGATAATATACGCGGAATCGACTGTCGCGGTCGATGCAACAGAGACGTGTGTAATCACGTGTCACACGACGGACTTAACCTTGAAATCCTGGGTTCTTTTTTTGTTCACAGAGGATCCTGTGCAACTGTTCACACGCGGAAATGAATCAACTGGACGCGATGTCACGAGAAATGTCGTCGGGTTAGAATCCAAGGAAACCACTGTCACGGTTTAATCGACGAACCAGTGTAGGACCTTCTGCCGTTCTCCGAGGGTATAAACACTCGCGAAATTCGCACTACGTACGAGAGAATATCCCAAAGAAACGACACGCGCGTCCCCGATGACAACGTTCGACGATCGGACGCTTGTAGCCACGGAAATTCCAACGATGATTCGCGTTGGCATAAATACGTCAGGATGCACGAGGATTTTGAACGAACGACGCGCGTCGAAACACCCGTATGCCTGACGGCTCTCGCTGCCGAGATATAACTGACACGACACACGCAACTGCCTACTCTCGCGCTCGAACTGTGGAACGATGAAACGGAACGTCCGGAACGCCGGAACTGCGGAACGATATATACCTGAATCGCGTTTCAGCGCAACTTTAGGCGTGTCTTAACCACCCAACACCGCAATAAATGGGAATAGAGGGTGTGCTCCTAGGGTTTATGTCCCTGAAATCGAAAGTTCACTGAACTATACTATAATATCGATATATTTTAATCTTTTTATATTATACAATTCGATATTAATTTACTTTAAATATTTCAGATTAATTTTGGAATAACCTTAACTCGAAGTTGGAAAATATATTTTATGGTACAGTAAGAACGATATATCACTAAGAATGCATGTCGCCATGGAATTAATGAAATGGTAATAGAGGGTGTGCTCCTAGGGTTTATGTCCCTGAAATCAAAAGTTCACTGAACTATAGTATAATATCGGTACATTTTAATCTTTCTATATCATACAATTCGAAATTAATTTACTTTAAATATTTCAGGTTAATTTCGGAATAACCTATACTCGAGGTTGCAAAATATATTTCGCGGTACAATAAGAACGATATATCGTTAAGAACATATGTCACCATCGAATTAATGACATGGTAAAGAGGGTGTGCTCCTAAGGTTTATTTCCTTGAAATCGAAAGTTCGCTGAACTATACTTTTTTATTATACAATTCGATTTTAATTTACTTTAAATATTTCAGGTTAATTTTGGAATAACCTATACTCGAAGTTGCAGAATATATTTTGCGGTACTGTAGAAACGATATATCGCTAAGAATGCATGTAGCCATGGAATTTTAATGAAATGGTAATAAAGGGTGTGCTCCTAGAGTTTATGTCCCTGAAATCGAAAGTTCACTGAACTATAGTATAATATCGATATATTTTAATCTTTCTATATCGTACAATTCGAAATTAATTTCCTTTAAATATTTCAGATTAATTTCGGAATAACCTAAACTCGAAGTTGGAAAATATATTTTATGGTACAGTAAGAATCATATATTGCAAAGATTGCATGTCGCTATCGAATTAATGAAATGGTAATAAAGGGTGTGCTCCTAGGGTTTATGTCCCTGAAATCGACAGTTCACTGAACTATAGTATAATATCGATATATTTTAATCTTTTTTTATTATACAATTCGATATTAATTTCTTTTAAATATTTCAGGTTAATTTTGGAATAACCTATACTCGAATACTAAAATATATTTTGTGGTACTGTAAGAACGATATATCTCTAAGAATGCATGTCGTCATCGAATTAATGAAATGGTACAATTAATTAATTGATCTCAATATGTCTTACTTTATAGATTGATGCTCTACGCAATGCGTGCCATACGTATCAATCCATTTTGAAGACTAGCATCATGGAAGGGAGATAACATACCGTAAAGACGCAATCAATAGCTTCTGTCACGCGAAAATATCAAAGCAGCAAGAAACTCGTCGAGTTAGCAACAGTGACGTCTATTCGTCTGCTAAATAGATGGTAAACAACCAACTCTTTGCAATTTAATTAATACGCGGTATAATTTAGCTATTAATTCAAGCAACGTGGCAATTTATATTAACTTCTTCTCGTTATTTTTTTGCCATATTCTGAAAATAGCCTAGCTAACGTCGTTTTCATTGGTCTAACGGAAAGGTTAATTTCACAGGAGACGATCTTTGTTCCCTGCCGTGACATCGTAAACCGATGACGCGAACCGGCGGAGGGAGTAGAAGAAGGAATGGAAAGAAAAGAAAAACGCGGGTTTAAAAAGCAATATAACGCGCGCCGGTCGTAATGGAGGAAAGAGTTAAAACGAATCAGCGTGTCTCACGGCGCAGCCAAAACAAACAGAGCTAAACAAGCGGAAGGCTCGATGCCCCCGCTCCACACGTGCCCTCTCTTGTTTACATTCGTTTGTTTTCACTTCAATGCTGGCCAACTCGACTTCCCATTCGCTGCTGCACATTACGCGACCGTATTACCATCCCTATACATTACACATCCGGGCCGTTTGATTTATCAGCCGATAAAACGTTTTCAAGGCACTCTCGTTAACGAGACCTAATCGCCGATACAATTAGGCCGGATAAAAATGCGCCCGTTATTGACTTTCGCAATGGCTATCTCGATTCTCGTTACAGCATCGACGTTTTTTCCCTGTTTTCTCCGTCTGACGTTAATACCGCGTATCCCGCAGCGTAAGTGACGTTAAAACGCGAACATTTCCGACTGCTAATGATACGTTTCGCGGGTCGGGAGTACAAAAAAAGCAGGAAAAAAAGGCGGAGGAGTGGGGAAGAAAGGATCGGTGATAAATTTTCGAAACCGTTGAACGATCCGGTGCCGGATAGGGCGTAGAAAAGTTTGAGGCGTATCGTAAAACGTGACACGGAACACTATAAACCGCGATAATTCCTCGAATGCCTTCAATAATTCCCTGTTTAAATTCCAGGTACGCGCGAGAATGAAGCGGCAGAAGGAACGTATATATAAGAGGATAAAAAGAAATATGGAGAAGTGGCCGAGCGGTGGTAGACGACGCATAAAAATCGGCAAATGTTTCGGGATGTACGAGGCAACGCGAACCCCGACGACGCCATTACCTGCTGAATCTTTAATACGTGAACGTGCAGCCCTTGCGTATCATGAATTCCGCCTTAAAACACGAGGAGACGCTCGGAGCATCGGGCATCGAAGGTGGAATGACAACGCCGGTTCGATCGCCGACTAAAAGGGGACCACTTACCACGAAGGAACACACCCCAGGCAGAATGGTTCTCTTTCACGATTAGCGCCGGTGTCGCGGCACTTCCGCTGTGTCTCTGCCTCGCGCCACATCCTATCGCCTTTTACTTCTTCCCCTCTTTAATATTCAGCCACCGTTCTCGTAACCTACGTTGCGCCGCCGCCAGCCAACCGACCACACGTACATGTCTACCTGAGGCACTCGTGCCTGTGTTCGCGTGTACGTGTGCAATGTGTTGGCCTCTGTGCGTGTCACTATGCGCCGGTCGGCGGCACATGCATACGAGCGTGCATTCTCCGCGAGACAATGGGCGTGCCTGCCTCACGTGACAGGCACGTGAGCACCCTCAAAAAGGGCCCTCGGTTCCTGACGTTCATTCATACCGGTTCGCCCGTTTCATGGACGACACTGATGACCCTACATCGCGTCGGAAAGTCAAGAAGAATCGAACCCGCGGAGCCAGAAGGGGCAAAAAACGCCGTTTAACCGTGCGCACCGTGCAGAAGCGGTTTTCGTGGGACTCGCAGGTGCACCGGCGATTACACCGTGCAAACTGTGCGTCACCGTAACAATGTCCCTTGCTCGAGAACGTCAACTGCTGCCGGACAGAAGTACCCTGTCGGGACAGGAGTATAATCCGTGGAACGAATGCGGTGAACTTGTTACTTCAACAGGGCGTGAATGATGGGGTTCGGATACGGATAAGCAAGAACACGGGGCCGCAACGAGTTCGACGGCCTTCTCGAATTCATATTTATCGAACTACTTGTCCGCCATGCATAATGTAGACGTAGAAACGTTGTAAACGAAAGGACGACCAATATCTCTGTATGCAAGCAACTCGGATCTGCGAGACGCGGGTGTAGCAAAGGCGAGCAAGTGAACGGCAATGTCAATGGTTTCACGACTATTCTTGGATCTCTTCCACACAGCAGTTTCGTGCTTGGAATCGATAAAGGAGCTAACGTTTATTATTTCGCAAGCAACCCCTCCCGTGTGAACGCGCTCGACCCTCGCAAATCGTAATTGCCGGGTAACGAACAGGCACGTCTAGTTGCTCTATGAGATAGCTTGCCTCTGAGTCACTCCCCCGCGGTGCGTTTAAACTTTGAACGCTTTCTGCACGTCGGCCCGACACGTTACACTTCGCAATAATTGTAACGACTCTTGGCTTCGTTCATGAATCCACCGCTCCGAGCTAGCAACTGTTTCACGCGCCTTCCGACGTGCGCGCGGAAAATCAGGCTGAATAGTCGATTTGGAAAGCGAGACGCCAGCGTTTCACAATGCGGACGCATGTGCAGTAAACATGTACTTCGATTCGAACGCGCGTATATTTCGTCTTGCGCCGTATCGGATTTCTGCGGGTCTCTTTCCCTCGGTTTCGTCTCTTGTACAATTAAGACACGCCTCGGATTAACCGACGAATTCAACCGAATGCATTTTCCACACTTTCCTAGGCAACTAGTCGCTTTTCTTCGAGAAAGTTTCGCGAACCTCCACGTAGATGGTAATCTCACGGAGAGAGGCCTGATGAGCACGGCGAACGGGGAACAACGCTCTGTCCGGATTGCTGTGATTTTTCTCCACGTCCACCTTGTTGCATTCAATGTTACATTAACATAGAACAGAATTGTTTTTTAACAACCGTGCAACATTTTTGCAGCGCTTCAGAGCCGAGAGCACGACGTACAAGCGACACGGCAGCGAGACTCCCAGCCATCTAGCTGTGTGGCTTCCAAAGCTAGAATTCAACAGGTGGACCACGCGAACATTCGGCGTGGTAAGCGAGAAGTCACTGGCATCTGTCCAACATTTTAGCAAACGTGAATCCGTTGTTAAGCAATTATAAACCACAATTTTTAATTGCAGGAAGACTAGACATTCGTGCGTTGCTACTAAACAACGTAGACTAGGCACGAATAAAGAGAAGATTCGAGAGAAATAACTGGATCGTGATGAAAATTGACGATTGGAAGAGTCATTGATAGTTTTACGCGAGAAAGGAGTTTCTATGTCATTAGACGAAACTGTAAGGGCAAGCATCCCGGACGCGTGGAAGGAAGCGCAGGTAATTAGAGAGCGGATTAACGTGTCGCAAGTCGTACCTGTATAACAACGTCCTGCATGTGTATCGGTTGCATGTGTATCGGCCTGAAATCGTAACGTGCAACACGAATCGTGAATCACTGGTTCGGTCGTTGAGCAAGAGGGAGTGCTCGCCACGAACGCCGCGCCACGAATTGACGATAGATAAATGCGCGGGAGATCGTATTATCACGATCCTTTGGGGACCCCGCAGGGGTTATCCGGGTTAATCGAAGAACCAGCCAGTGTAACGACGACGATTATTATTCGATCTGGCGAAATTCGCCAACGTATCGATCTTATTCGAGCCGCTTTCGCGAACACGGCGCCGTGGCCCTTTTAGAAGCCACTTATTATCCGGACCGATTCCGACCGGCGATTGAGAGCGTTTCTCAAGCCGGCCGACACGGTCATTAGACTATTTTAGATCCGCTGCATGTTTCAGCATAGATCGTGTCATTTTTCATTTCTCCCATTGACGCTGCGAGCCCGGAATAGACCTTTAGAATAGCCTCCCTTTTTCACGCCGAGTCCCTCTCCACTGTTTCAAGTTTTGTTTCTTCGCAGCTGAAAGGTTCGGCCCGACGAGACCTAGCGATCACGTTCGAGATCCAAGGATGGATTTGGAAAGGATTAAGAGTCCCGCGGCGACCAGTGGAAGGAAGATGAGTCACACAGAAGATGACACACCTCCGAAGTCCGGACGGAAACTAAAATCCGAAGCCGTTGAATTTTCATTTAGCCAAGTCGAAGTCGCCGGAACGACGAAGAGAACGTAACGATAATGAGAATGGTGCTACTTAACGGTTCGCCGGCATTGTAAAAATTTGACATTCCGCGGATTTACGATTCTCGCCCCGAGGACTGAATTATGGCGCCTCGTACCCCGTGCTGCATTTGCAAACCCGTCGTACCGCACGTTGCACGGCGGGCAGGTTTTGCACGTTACACTTTATATCCCGAGCGCATGCCACGACAGGTACTTACACTGTCAGCGTAAGGTTACACTGGAAATAACGAAGAAACATTCAACGGGGTTACGGCCCTCTCAACAATTAGCACGTACCGTTGATCGCGGAACATGGTCTCCCATAAATACCCGTGAAAACGTTCCCGGATAATGAGACGGTGTGCCCGAACACATTGTAATCTTGCCACGGACTGGGAAAAGGAAGGAAGAGAGATACGCGTAATCAGGACCCATACGTCTCGCTTTATTAATACTAAATATCCGTAATCTGATGTTAAGTCTGCGAGAAAGCAAGGAAACGTCGTTGTATCGTTACACGTAGCCGGAATAATGGGACTACTAATGAATTTTAATTTCCAGCCGGCCCCGAGCCTCTTCTCTCTCTCGTACAACGTACGTCCGCAAACCGCACGCTTTAACGGGCAAATATGTCGGCGAACGGCGGAGTGAACGAGCAACGTACGCAGCGTCGATTACGCAGAATTTTCGAAGCACTCCTCCTCTTCAACAAATCACTTTTTGCCGGTCGTACAGCGAGCGTGTATAGCCCTGGTCGTTCGTTCGAAAAGGGAGGCGGCGACGTTCCTTTTTCGACAGGGAATCGTCGATATTTCGCCACGGCGATGCACTAAACCGCGACCGGCCACGTTTCGCTCCTCTTTCTTTCCCTCTCTGATTTTTTCTTTTTCTCTTCTTTTCCTTTTTTACAACCGTCCGGCTCTCTACGTCGAAGCAACATTTACGGCGCGCCGTTTTTGTTGCTCACGAGGACGATACAGCCCGACGAAGAGCGGCGCATACCCTTTCGCCGTGCGTTCAAAGCGCCTCCTCGAGAGCCTTTGTCCTCCTGCTCGTGCGGCCATTTTCTTTCTCTTCGCTTTCTTTTCAGGGAATACCTCTGCCCAGCGCCGAAGTAGACGCGCGTTCGGTGTATACGAAGTGGAGGACGATGCACGAGGACCGGCAAGGAAAAAAGGAACGGAAGGCGCAGAGAAGAGGAGTAGAAGGAGGAAGAAAGACGGGAAGGAACGACGTGGCGGCAGGAGATGGCGCAGGAGGAAGAGGTGAGGAAAGAACCAGGCGGAGGAGGAAGAGGAACGCGAGAAAGAAGCTAAAGAGAAACGAGCAGAAAAGACACACGAGCGATGAGTCATGGTAAAAAGAGGAAAGCCGGTGGTCGACTACTCTGATTCGAGCGATCGTGCCATGGGATTTTCTGCTGCTTTTTGCCTCTCCGACTTATAGTACCGTTCCCTATCGCCGTTTTAATACATGCAACACCAGCCACCAACGGCACCGACCGACGTGCCGGTAACGCGGAAAACGAAAAACTGAAAGGGAGGATGGATGCGGTCGAGTGACAAGCACGACCGAGCTCTCTGATTGACGATCGGTTTGCTGCTTTGATCTCCACGGCGAGGGAAATCTATCCTGCCGTTTCGTACTGGCCAAGGCCTTCGTCCGACGTTCCCCATTTTTCCGCGTATCTCATCTTTACGGGATTATCGCGATCGACGGATGGATTATCCTCGCGTCGGCCATCTCTCTTCCCGGAGATGTAGGCTGGGCTATTCTTTACCGGCGAGGACACGCATCTGACAATCCTCCGGCCACTACCGTTAGAGACGTATCAACAAGGATGCTGATCGTCATCGCCGTGAATGGGATCGCTCAGCGATTATACATCGCGTACATCTCGATGTTAAGTAGCCCTCTTAGCTGTATCATGCAGATTCGGCCGTTCGTTAAGACTGACAAGGGCTTAACAACCGCTTAACAACTGCTCGCAACCTCTTCTAGATTATCTCGAACGATTCAAAAGCTATCGATAACGAAAATCTATTTTTTAAAAAGAAAACTCGCGAGTTATGAGATAAAATCCAGAAAGAAAAGAAGCGTTTCGACGTTGCTTTCCGTTGGAAAAATGTACACGGTTGCGCAAACGAAGATCCAAGGCCACGGGCTAACCCGTTTCAGATGCCTGCTCTTGATGGATCTCTCGCGAAGCGATCTGAAACGCGCCTGACACAAATCTCGCCAACGTTTTGATCGCTTCGAATGGCACTCACAATGCGTGCTCTTGTGTAAGGACCGCGCGCTCTCATAAATATAACCCTTCGACTTTAACGCATTTGCTGGTTGCAGAAAAAAATATTTGTATAAGGTGTTGCATTACAAACCGAGGCCTCTTCCATGAATACATACGAGCGTGCACAGGCTGTTCGACCTTGTATCGGAATTACGCTGGATTTGACCCAAGCACCTTGACGACGATCCTACTCCGTCTTAATCTAACCGGATCCCTTTAGAGGCAGAGGGTATCATGCTAAGGTATTAACCACGAAATATCAACCGGCGAGAGAACGGTACGTTCGTCTTGTTTAACATCTCTGTCATTCTTATCCAGGTAACCTGATCTCAAGCCGCTCTACAATACCCGGACAAGCCGGGGAATACCGCCGAAGATGAACGGCCCTGTAGACGAAAGGAAACGCTCGGCGAGGGAGAATTTCCATGGAGATCTTTCGCGTGGATTTTTCATGCAAATCCACCTCCGTCCGGCGAAACATGCGAGTCGTAAAGGAGACCACAACGTAGCGATGTAAACGCGCGCGAAACGCTCGATATTCCGCAGGAACGCCGGCGATACGTTGCTCCGAGCGTGGAGCGCGCGAGGTTCACCTTGAAAGAAGCGATCGTCGGGCTTTTTTCCCCGGCGATTCGTACCTCCGGAGTATCGAGGACGGAGGCGTGCGCTCGAAAAAGCCGCTGGCCGCGTGGGTAACGCGAGAAAAGCCGCGGGAAGCGAACGGTGGCGCAACGGAATAAAAGCTTTAATGTCTCTGTCCTTGCGGACCTTCGGGGAACGACGCCACGCCCTCGTCGCGCGGAATCGCCGTCGCCCGCCCGCTTCTTTCACGCGCAGGGCTGCGAGCCGCCCCGATAAAGACGTTACGTGACGGCCGATTATGGTGTTGCTCGTGGGTGCGATTATGTTCCACGCACAGCGGCCACGAATTCGTTTCGTCTCGCGCGGCGGGTCGCGGCGTCGCTTCTTATAAGGACCGAGCTGTCGAAAGGGAAACAACCGATACCGGGGACCAGGCCTATCCCGAATCTCGCCTCGCGGTTTCGCATTAATAATTCAGCACGTTCCCCCCCCCCCGGCCTGATCCTGCCTCGCGCTGAGGATCGTGGCCGAGCCGGCGCGGAACGATGGAAAATAAGATTAGCGTGAATTTAGGGCCGCCTCTTGATTTTATTTCGTTCCGCTGTCGCTTAAATTGTAAACTGCCAGCGATCTGATACGGCACGTCGGCGAGCCATGCGATGTGCTCTTATTAGAATTTAAATGAACTGGATTTTCGGGCAGACAGCGTGTTAAAATACCGGCAACTTAGCGTTGAATTTATCGGCGTTATTAGAGGAGGGAACACAGCGGTAGGAAACAAACGGGTAATATATTACTCGCTAATAAGCACGATAGGCTCTGTTCGTTAGTGCCGCAGAGTTGCGTAATATGTAAACACGACATTAGTCATTGAACGTCTTAATGGAATACAGAGAGTGTTATGTAAAAATAGGCAAAGTGGGCGGTTTAATTATAGTAAAGCGTTGCGTAAAAATAGCCAACGGGGTAGTTTAATTATTCGGAGTGGAAGCGATAAGACAAAAGAGACAGCCATCGACAGATGGTAGACAGACACATTAGCATATGTCGCACGTTGCTCAAGACACGGTTGGGTAATTGATCAGGTCTCTAGCTGAAAAGCTTTGCGATGCTCTACATTATACGTTCACAGGTTCGCGATACTTCGGTATACCGATGCATATCGGCGGCGAGATTAAGCGACAATCAGTTTTCTCCGAGTCTAATTATGGGTTCACAGCATATCGAAGGCACACAGGAACACAAAGAGTAAATTAACTCAGAGCGGATGTGAGCCTCACCATAATCGAACTTAGACAATAGGTATGACTACCACGCTTCCCGGCATGATCAGCGTAGTAAAATATGCGAATATTTCTCCGAATAGGAAGGAGTCTGACTCGAAAGGATCCTACGACTACTCGCAGAGAAAAGTTCAATTAAATCTAAATTAATGATCATTAGCAATGGCCCAGTTGCATAATTGAACAAACTAGCGGAATTTTATGAGTCACGAGTTGAAAGTAACCGATGTTGATTCCTTTAGATAATAATACCATGTTTGGCGATAAAACGAACAAAATTCTACAAGTGAATATTAGGAAGAATAAATCAGTTGATACATCGGTAACTTCTAAAATTTATTAATCAATATTTCTCAGAGATATGTGGAATTTTATAAGTCACGAGTTGAAAGTAACCGATGTTGATTCCTTTAGATAATAATACCATGCTTGACGATAAAACGAACGAAATTCTACAAATAAATATAACGAAGAACAAGTCAGCTGATACATGGGTAACTTCTGAAATTTATTAATCAATATTTCTCAGAGATATACGGAATTTTATGACTCACGGTTGAAAGTAACCGATGTTGATTCCTTTAGATAATAATACTATGATTGACGATAAAACGAACGAAATTCTACAAGTGAATATTAGGAAGAACAAGTCAGTTGATATACATCGGTAATTTCTAAAATTTATTAATCAATATTTCTCAGAGATATACGGAATTTTATGACTCACGAGTTGAAAGTAACCGATGTTGATTCCCTTAGGTAATAATACCATGATTGACGATAAAACGAACAAAATTCTACAAGTGAATATTACGAAGAATAAGTGAGTTGATACATCGATTACTTTTGCAATTTATTAATCAATATTTCTCAGCGATGTAATTTGTAACGTGTAAAATATTATAAATCATAGAACAAAGTTCTACAACCACCGGCTTGTAAGTTACTAATTGGAAAATATCAATTCGAGCGACAGACGTATAGAAACCGTCCATTTAGTAGTGGTAATTAATTACGTCGACGAGTATTGGTAACATACACGCATGGTGCCCATATCGATAACAAAGTGTTCTTTGTTCATAAATTTAACCTAAAGGCATCGAGTGTTTCGCATATTTCGCGCTTTCATTCGATGCTTCTGCGGTAGCTGAATGAATTCCATGGAGCAATGAAAGAGTATTGTTTGCCGAATATAATAGCCTGAAGGAAACGCGTGCTTCCAACAGCTGACGCGATGCTGCGTGGCAGCGTTGCGTAATTCGAATTACGTAATGACAGCCGCGCCGATGACAGAGCCACCCATCGGCGTCATCGGCTTTGTCCCAAGCTAAATATCGATCACTGTCCGGAGCATGCGCGGCTTATTATCGCGCATGTCGCTCGTTACGAGATTTCCCGCCAACTCTACGCTCCGCTTCGACTTTTCGCCCGGAAAGAAAAAATCCTGCTGCCGGTGATCGTTATGAAAGACCGTAAACTCTGTCACCGTGCATTGCGCAATAAAACTTGAGCATTCGCAACACTCTTCGGTCCGTCCACGTCTTCGCCGCCATCTGCGCGGACCTAGCCTTCCGGCTGCGACATAGCATTGTATTTATTACGATACAGTTTTATTACATTACAGCCTTTAATGTCAAAGGCCACTGTCTTTACCTTCCATACCATTTATATACTTGTTAGACCACCGTCCTTCTTAACGGTCCTCAACGGTAATCACTTTGGGTTGTAAAAAGATTTGCCGAACATTGATGGTCGTCCAGAGAGTAATTTGTTTGGGGAGGAAATCCGAGGGTGCACAATATTGGATAAACGACCGCCATTGATCAACCGTAGAAAAACGGTATCCTCAGAGCTGAGGTTTAAACGGAGCCACTCTCCTTAATTAATTTGCGTCGTGAGGTAGGTTAAAGTCAATTTCGTACCTACGAGGATGCGTAACGGTGCGTTTTTTTCAGAGCCACGTGTCCACGTGTGCATGATAAAAGAGACAAAGGAAAAAGGAAAGTTAAATGATTATAATCGGAAGATATACGAAAGCGAGAGAACACGGTGTTTCACCTATTTCTTCTTACGATGCTGAGCCAGTGTGCGTGAAGCATACGTGTACGTGAATGGGCGTGCATTTTGCAACTGAACGAACGTCGGGAAACGGAGTAAAGTAATTATCGTCATAAATTTTTGCAGCAGCCTATCTTGTACTTAATCGCGTACGCATTATAGGCACACTGTGTCTGCCCATGGTCACGCTTCGTGGATGCAGTTATTCACGCGGCCAATCGTCGCAATGGACTAACAACATCCTGCAATTAAAGTACTTGTTCTGATATAGTTCTACGACATGTGGAGCAGCGAACGGTCGAAAGACGACAGACGACGAAATTCGTTGAAACCATTTCCACTTGCTACGATCGATCAGCTTTTCGCGACAATTCGTACAACTTACGCGTAAGATTTAACGCACGGAAAGGAAACGAAAGAAATAAAAGACTACTGTATATAGAAACTGAGATTTGGAAATTTGAAAGTTTGGAATTGAAAAGTTTGAATTATTCGGATTTCGATGCTTCTCGCGTTAATCGAAGTAAAACGAGGTACAGATAAAAATATTTTCTGTAAGAAGAACGCTTATAGATGTAAATAATCGCAACAGTGATTTCGGTAATTAAGTGAGAATCATAGCGATACTTCGAATTGCTAGACGCTAAACGTTGTCTCATTGTAACCGTACAAATGCAATTTAATCCGACTTGTCGACTGCCACACGTTCGCGGCTCCTTCATAAATTTAACTTAACCCCGCTACCACCAAGAGTCAAATGTCTTGATCGGCGTCATCAATCTCTGTCGCCGCTGTCGAAATGACTCTCTCTTTCTGCCGCTGCCGGTCGGCCAGAAAAATTCCCGACGTTATCCACCCTTCGATCGAGCAAATAAAACGAGCTTTTTATTCCGACTCGTTGCATATAAAGTTGCATCGCTCTTTCCGTTTGCACAAGGTGTGACGTGAACTATAATACTACCTCGAATGGGGTTGCTTCTGGTACGAAAATAAACCCTGAGCGTGTACCAACCTTCTTTATACTGCTAAAAAAAAAAAAAAAATTACTCGAGTCAGCTCACGGATGTTTGAAAAGCTTTATAAACACAATTACCTCGTATCCAGAGCCACATGTGGAAGGAAACCATTCTAACCTTTCGATCTACTTTTACGTTGACAATTATCTTCGTTCGCGTTTACACCGTTATCGAAATATCCTGCACCTTAAAAAGATGTCTGTTCGTTAACTTATAACCTCTATAAATAGAACAGTACATTATACATAAATTTCTTACGAATCGTAAAGCCGTATAATACGTGAATTTAAACAGTGGTAGACGTTTCGTGGGACAATGCGTGTTTTGTCGATCGTTGAGAACAAAACGTGCGCGCTTAATATGCTCCACATCTTATCATGGAATCGCACGCGAGGTGGCCTCTTCGTCACGCGAAACGACGCTCGTAAAGAGATCTTGGAAATCATGTATACGTAGCTCCGTTCGATGTAACTGCCAGCGTTTCCCATTTATCTATTCAATATCTTCGAAAGTGTGTATGCACGCGTGTGGCTGCACGATTACATTATGCTCGTGACGAAGATCCAGTCGGCCTACCATTGACCAACATCACGCGATCTTTGATGTTTTAATTAATAGAATTGGTCGCGTCGTTTCGCTCGAAGCGCAGCGTCTAGACATTGGAAATCATTTGAAACTGCTTCCAGGGGCATGTTTGTTTTAAAAAGTATCCAACTATCGGGGATCTTCTGCGAAATACTAGTCTATGGTTCACGGCTCGTCACATAACCTAAAATAGATCATAGCGTTAGATCGATATGTCAACAAACATTTCGCGCTACGCTGCTTGGAAATATCACGGAAAATATATAAGTACGATAGGAAAGAATACAAAGTTGAGTCTCGGTCTAAAATACTGCACCGTATATTTTATTCATTCGTCGTCCCGACGTCTCGAACGTTTCGTTTGTTCATTGAATTCTAACGTTCGATTCACATGCATACAGACGCAAGAGCACACGGATTCCCACAGCAACGAACACGGTTAGGTCATCATTGTCCATGGTCATGGGCCGTCTAGGTGGTCCTCGTGAAAAGGAAACTGCATAATATATGCACGCGCGTTTTATTGCGGCACGCGGGCAAACGCATAAAGGAAAGGCAACCGCATTATGCGCGACACGAGTTCACCGACACGCTGGTTTATCTTATGCGCAGTGATGGAATCAGGCATGACGCAAGTAGTGTCAGGACAATTTTTCTTCTTTCCCTTTCTTCCTAAATTCGAACGTTTCAGGAATCTGGTAAAAATTCAAAAATCGATTCGAATAGTGTACCGTTTCACGGACATTTGATAATCTAGGAGCTAATTCATCCTTATGAAAGTTACAGTGAATGTTATTTCTCAAGCTTTTAAGACTATCTTTAATTTCAAAGAAGAAAGATGAGTTTCAGGTATGCAATATTTCCGAGTTGTTGATTTTGAATCATTTGAAATCGATTACGTAAGATTGAAATATCCGATCTAGACTGATCGTACGATTCGTGAGGCAATCGAGCGAAAAATGTATTCTCACACTGATATGAATTTTCAGGTGGTTAGTAAGCTCTTCTGCGTAGAAACCACCGATATACCGTCGTGTAAAAGAAGAACCGTGGGAGGCGAAGAGAGTGCATTCGCGTGGGCCTGTATCCTGTGCCACGTCCATTTGTCCCCGTGTCCGTTTCGTTTGTCGACAGTAGTATGTATGCGCTGTCGAGATTATCTTTTGGTGGAAAACGAGTCACCGTAAATCGTACGGCGCGTTACGGTCTTCTCAATCTTTTACGACGGAACTAGTCGAATAATAAACGCCTCTGCTAAGTATAGATTAATTAAATATACCACCGCACGTTAACGCCTTATTAATATTTATTTTCCAGTGAAGTTAAAAGATTACAGTCACATTCAGTTTCATGTTAATACAATTTCACGTCAAAATGATATTCACTGTCTGTGCGATATGGAAGAGAATAAACACTCGAT
>NW_027471236.1:0-27682 GCF_051020765.1 Lasioglossum baleicum
AATCTCGGGTTAAGTACACGGAGGGTAAGGTTTTCTGTAAAACATTTGACACCATCCCGATATGTAACGGTCTACAAATATTTGACTCTGTACTTCAACATGCTAACCGTGAACTAAGGTGCCCATTGCCAATAGTATACAGAGGATAGGCTACCGGAATACCTGGTGTGACACTCCGAATCACAGGATAGGTGAAGCTATTGCCATAGCGTTGCGACTCCCAAAGAAGGTAAGACCTTTCTCTAACGGTTTAACTCTCGACTTTTATGTTTAGAAATGAAAATGTGATGTACGACGGCAAAAATGACTACTGATTTGATTCCGTGAACTACAAGTAATGCACTTGCTACAGCGGTTTATGTTCCCTTAAGATACGGTATTCGGTAATAATTCGGACTCTATACAAATATGTAAACTTCTCAGACGGTTTGTCTCCATATTTGGATATACATACCGTGAATTAATGTGTATATTGCAAAACCCATCAGCGGATTTACTAGCGGAAAACTTAGTTTGACTCCCGCAAACACGGGACAGGCGAAGCTATTGACGTGGACGTTCGATTCTCAGAGATTGTGGTAACGTTTTCGATCGGCCTGGCCCTCGAACTTTTAATAAGTGCATGAAATTAAGGTGCTCGTTACTAAAATGTATACTCGATCGTACCGCAGAACTCGGTGTTATAGTCCCAATACAGTGGATCCGTCTTTTGAAGGATAATGCATTCTGCAAGAAGTTTAACCCTACACGAATAGGTAGTGCTCCAAAACGGCTTGACGGCCTGCTTTAATACTCAAACCGTGAATTAAGGAATCTATTGCCCACAGTGTTGAGCGGATATACTTCCGGAATACCTGGCTTGCCGCTCCGAATCAAATGATGCGTCAAGCTATTGACTTAGCGTCCCGACTCTCAAGGAGTATGCTAACGTTCTCGAATGGTTTGACCATCGACCTTCTAGATCATACATGAACTTAAGGTGCCTGTTACAGCAATGAACACTAGTCTCTATCTGTGAACACGAAGCTATCCTCTCGATGAAGCCGGTGAATTTCGCGGAAGGTATGGCCTTCGATAAACCGTTTGACCTTATACCAATTGGTAATGCCCTCAAACGGTATGACGCTGTGCTATAGTATTCAAGCCGCGATTTAATGTGTCTGTTGCCAAAACAATTCCGCGGACTTTCTCCCGGAATACCTTGTTTGACTCTCCGAATCACAGGAGAGGCGAAGCTATAGACTATGACGTTTGGCTCTGAAAGAAGGTGGAAACGGACTCCAATAGTTTGACATTCGAACTTCTTATTCATGCGTGAGATTAAGGTGTCCGCCAGTCCAACGTATACTAATTTGTTTCCGTTTACTCGCTGCTGCGGTATAGGCTGTCGGTAGGTAAGGTAATTGGTAAAACGTTCGACTTTATGACAATTGGTAACGTTCCAAAACGGATTAACACTCTACATTAATATTCAGTCCGTTAGTTAAGGTCATCATTACCAATAGTGTACAGCGAATTGACTCCCGGCATACCTAATCTACCTGTCGGAATAGCAGGATGGGTGAAGCTATCAAATTAACGGTTCGTCTCTAAAAAAAGTAGGGATCGTTCTCGAACGGTTTGACGCTCGATAATTCTGTTCATACAAGAAAATATGGTGTGCTTCTACAATAACGTCCAGTGACTTGATTCCGTGATCAATAAGTGAAACACTGGCTACAGCGGATTAGGTTCTCTTAAGGTAACGTTTTCGGTAAGAAGAATGTCTTTATACATATAGTTAATTTCTCCAACGGTTTGACTATTTACCTTAATATTCATACCGCGTATTGAAGTGTCAATTGCAAAACTGTTCACCAGATTTACTCTCGAAATACCTAATTTGACTCTTGTAATCTTGGAATGGGTGAATCTATCTACATGGCCGTTCGTCTCTCATAGAAGGTGGTAACGTTCTGGAAATATTCTCCCCTTGATCTTCTCATTCATACATGAAATTACGGAACCCTTCACTGCAACGTATACATATTTGTAACTCTGAATACGACGTAATACTCTGCATTCACCGGGTTACGTTCTTGGAGGGTAAGGTTTTCTGTAAAACTTTTGACATTATACCAATATGTAACGTTCTACAAATGTTCGACTCTGTACCTTAAGATTCAAATCGTGAAGTAAAGTGTCCATTGCCAATAGTGTACAGCGGACTGGCTCTCGGAATATTTGGTTTGTCTATCGAAATAACAGGATAGCTGAAGTTATTGACTTAGACGTTCCACTCTTAAAGAAAGTGGGAACGGACTCGAGCGATTTAACAGTCGGTCTTCTTATTCATTCACGAGAATAAGATTTTCGTCTGCTATAATGTATACTAATTTGCGTCCGAGAGCACTACGCACGACACTCGCTACAGCGCGATGTGTTCTAGGAAGTTAATGCATTCAGTAAAAGGAAGGACTTCATACAACTTAGTAATGGTCTCCAACAGTTCGTTACCCTACTTTGATATTCATATCTTAAATTAAGGTGACCATTGCCTATACTGAACAACGGATTCACTTGCCGTATACCCAGTTCGAATCATGACATCACAGGATAGGTGATGCTAATGACTTAGCTGTGCGAAGCTGACAGAAAGTGGTATCGCTCTGGAAACGTACATATATCCATCTTCTTATTCATACATGGAATGAACGTGCCCGTCACTAAAAGGAATAAGGGTTGCTTCCCTCAATACGAAATTGGACTATCGATTTAGCAGCATAGGATGTCGGAGGGTACGGTCTTGGGTAAAAAGTTTGACGCTGTGCCAATAGGAAACTTCTGACAAAGATTTGACACGCCACTTTAAGATTCGTACCGTGAATTAACATGTCCATTGGTAATACAGCTCTGTGGATTCACTCCCGGGATGCCTGGTTCGACTCTCGGAATCACAGTATGAGTGAAGCTATTGACGCTGCCCATCGACTCGCTAAGTTGGTGGTATCGTTCTCTAACGATATTGCCCCTCGATCTTCTGTATAGTACATGAAATTATGGTGCCTGTCACTAAGATTTAGACTAATTTGTTTCCCTGTACACGAAGTCATACTCTTGCTGCAACGGGTTTGCTTCTCGGAACACACAGCCTTCCGTGAAGAGTTAGACCCTACACCAATAGGTACCGTTGAACAATCGAGCAACTCTGTACTTTAATAATTATAGCTGGATGTAGGGTTTTTAATGCAAATACTGTACAGGGGATTTACTCCAGAAATACGTGGTTTGGCTCTCGGAGTAACAGGATGGGTGTAGCTATTGACTTCGTCGTTAGAATCTCAAAGATGGTGGTATCGTTCTCGAGTGGCTTGAATCTCGATCTTCTTATTCATAATGAAATGAAGGTGCCTGTCACTGCAATGTACACTAATTTGTACTTCTGAGTACAAGAAATACTCTAAATACATCGAGTTTAGGTATCGGAGGGTAAGGTTTTGTGTGAAACATTTGACATTATCCCAATATATATCGGTATACAAATATTTGACTCTGTTCTTTAATATTCTAACCGCGAACTAAGTTGTACATTGCCAAAAGTGTACAGAGGATTGACTCCCGGTATACCCAATTTGACTTTCCGAATCACAGGACAGGCGAAACTGTAAACTAAGCCGTTCAACTCTTAGAGAAGGTGGCAACGCTCTCGAACGGTTTGGTCCTCGATCTTCTAATTCATTCGCGAATGTTGCAACCTTCTTTGAGATTCGAACGGGTAAGTCAATAGCTTCACCTTTCATATGATTACGAGAACCAGACCAGGTATTCCGTGAGTAAAGCCGCTGTACACTGTTGGCAAAAGACACCCTAGCTCACGATATACATATTGGCGTACACAGTCCAACTGTTGTAGAATGTTACTCATTGGTATGGAGTAAAATATTTTCCGAAGAACCCACCTACCGAGATACGAATTCGCTGTATCAAGAGTATAACTTCGTGTCCAGAGAAACAAATTTGTTTTACCGACATCTGTGAGAGACGAATGGCTACTTCAACAGCTTCACCTATTCTGTGATTCCGGGGGTCAAACTAGGTACTCCGGGAGCAAATATGTAGTTCGGTATTCGCAGAAGACACCTTAAATTATGGTATAAATAGTGATATACAGAATCGTACCATCGAAGAACTGTACCTACCGGTATATGGTCACACTTTGTACCCCATACCACTCCCTCCGGAAGCCTATCCCGCTGCTGCCAGTGTCTTGCTTAATGTTCATGGAATCAAATTAGTAGAATCTTTAGCAGACGGATACTTTAATTGCATATATCAAGAGAAATATGGAGGGTCAAGTCGTCCGAGAACGTTAACATCTCTTTTGAAGGTCGCCTGGATAAGGCCATAGTTTCACCTATCGTGTGATTCCGATAGTGAAACCAGGTACTCCTTGAGTAAATGCCCAGTACAGTATTTGCAATAAACGCCTTACTTCACGGTATGAATATTAAAGGAGACCATCATACTGCTGTACAATGTTACATATTCCTAAAAAGTCAATCTTTCTAGGGAAAACCTTACCTTCCATGAAACTGACCCCATATATTGATGGTATTACTTCGTGTTCAGTGAAGCCGATTAGTATCCATGTTGGTGACACGATGCTTAATTTCAAGTATGAATTTGAAGACCGAGGGTCAAACCGCTCGAGAACGTTGCCCCATTCTCTCAGAGTCGAACGACTATGTCAATACCTTCACCTATCCAGGGATTCGGAGAGCCAAACCAGGAATTCCTGACCTAATCCGTTGGAGAGTATTGGCAACAGTCAGCTTATATCACGGTATTAATAATAATGCTGACCATCAGTCCGTTGTAGAGCATGACCTATTCGTATAGAGTCATACATTTTACCCAACGCCTTACCGTCCTTGAAGCTAACCGGCTCTACAGAGGGTGTGGCTTCGTATTCAGACAAGCAAGTTAGTATGAATTTTAGTGGCAGGAACCGCTATTTCATGTATTACCTATTAGATCGAGGGTCAAACCGTTCGAGATCGTATCCACTTTCTTTTAGAGACGAACTGCTAAGTCCATAGTTTGACGTATCCAAATATTCTAAGAGTCAAACCATGTATTTCTGGAGTAGATGATACTAATTTGCTACCTTGAACACTGAGCAAGACATTTGCTGCAGCGGTTTGTGCTTCTCGGAATACCTGGTTTCACATTCGGTATCACAGGATAGGTGAAGCCAGTGGCGCAGCGGTTGGTGTCTAACAGAAGGTGGCAACGTTCCCGAGCTATTTGACGCACGATCTTCTAATACATACATGAAGTTAATGTGCCCGTCACTGAAATTAATATTAATTTCCTTCTCAGAACCCGAAGTTATAGTATCGATGGGGCCGTTCAGATTCGCGGAAGTAAATTCCTCCGGTAAACGTTTGTCTTTGTACAAATCGGTATCGCTCTCAAACGGCTAGACACTCTACTTTAATATTCAAGCCGTGAATTGAGGTGTTTCTGCTAATATCGATGAGCAGATTTACTTACTGGATACAGGGCCTGACTGTCGGAATCACTGGATAGGTGAAGCCATTCACATCGCCGTTAGTGTCTAAGAATGATGGTGCCGTTCCCAACGGCTTCGCTGTCGATTATTATATTTATTCATGAAAATGTGGTGTCCGTCTGCGAATATGTCGACTAATTTGTTTCCGCGAGCAATAAGCAAGACACTCAATACGGTGCGATCGGTTCTCGGAAGGTAATGTAATCGGTAAAAATAATGACTTTATACTAATTGATATCGTTCCCAAACGGCCTGACGCTACGTTTTAATACCCAAGCCGTGAATTGTGGCATCGGTTGCCAACACTGTTCATTGGATTTACTCGCGGAATACCTGGTATGGCTCTCGGAATCACAGTATAGGTGAAGCTTTTGATTTAGCCGTTCGATTCTAAAAAAAAGGTGGTATCGGTCCGAACGATTTTACTCTCGAGTTTTATATTTATTCAGGAAAATGTGGTGCACGCCTGTGAATATGTCGACTAATTTGTGTCTGTGAGCAATAAGCACGAGACTCGGTACAGCGCGTTAGGTTCTCGGATGGAAAGGTTTTCGGTAGAAAGGAGGGCTTCATTCCAATTGGTAACGTTCTCAAACGGTTTGACGTTACGTTTGAATACTCAAGCCGCGAAATACGGCGTCTCTTGCCCATACTGTTCATTGGATTGACTCCCGTCATACCTGGTCTGGCTCTTGGAAGGACAGGATAGGCGAAGTTAATTACTTACCGTCTGGTCTCTCAAAGAAGGTGGTAACGTTGTCTAACGGTTTGACACTCGAGCTTCTGATGCATACATGGAAGTCATGGTCTGAGTGTTAGAATTGAGCGCTGAACCGTTTGAGACCGATACCAATTGTTATAAACTTCCTTTTTATAGAAGGAAATTAGTATTCACTCCAGTGACGGGAACCATAACATCATGTACGAATTAGAAGGTCGAGTGTCATACCGTTAGATAACGTTACCACCACTTTTGAGGGTCGCAGAGCAAAGTCAATAGCTTCACCTATCCTGAGATTCCCAGAGTCAAACCACGTAATCAGGTTGTAAATCCGCTTAACAGTATTAGTAACAGACACCTTAATTCAGGGTATGAATATTAAAGTAGAGCAACAGATCGTTTGAGTGGGTTTCCAATTGGGATAACGTCAAACGCGCTACCGAAGACCTTACAATTCGAAAGCCAAACACGCTGTACCCTGAATATATCTTCGTGGTCAGAGCAACAAATTAGTATACATTTTAATGGCGGCACTTTAATTTCATGTATGAATAAGAAGATCAAGTGTAAAACCGTTCGAGACGTTACTACCTTCTATGAGTGGCGAACGGCTACATTAACAGCTTCACCTACCCTGTGATTCCGAAAGTCAAACCGGGTAATCCGGTAGTAAATCCGCTGAGGTGTATTGTCATGGGATACCGTACTTCGCGGTATGAATACGAATGCAGGCCGTGAATCCGTGATGAACCAATACCCATTCATGTAGATACAAACTTTTTACGGAAAGCATTTCCTTCCGAGAACTGAAGCCGCCGTATCGAGAGTATTACTTCATGCTCAGTGAAACACATTTGTATGCATTTTAGTGACAGCCACCTTTATTTCACGTATGAATTAGAACATCGAGGGCCATCAGATGGAGAACGGTACAACCCTCCTTGCTATTCGAACGACTAGGTAAATAGCTTCACCTTTCCTGTGATTCCGAGAGTCACACCAGGTATTCCGGGAGTAATCTGCTGGATCGAGTTGGCAACAACCAGCTTATTTCAGGGAATGATTATTAAGGTGAAACGGCAAAAGGTTATACAGCTTTATCTATTTGAATAGAGTCAAACTTTTCATCGCTCTGAACCGAGAGTATTACTTCGTGTTCGGAGTAGCAAATTTATGTACAGCTCACTAACGAGCATCCTAATCTCATGTATGATTTCGTAGATAGTGTGTCAAACCGTTCGAGAATGTTACCACATACTTTGGGGACGATCGGCTGTGTCAATAGCTTCACCTATTCCAGGAGTCCAAGAGTCAAACCATGTACTCCGGGAGAAAATCCGCTGAAGATTATTGGATATAGACAACTCAATTCACGGTTTGATTATTAACGTGAAGCGTCAAACCATTGCAAAGCGTTAGCTATTCGTAGAAAGTCCTTCTTTCTACCGAAAACCTTACCTTCCGAGAACCCAACTACTGGCAGTAGCGAGTGTCTTGCTTCATGTTCACGGAAACAAATTAGTCGACATCTTAGCAGAGGAGTACCACATTTTTATATATAAATGGCAAAACAGAGATTCAAACCGATAGAAAAGGATATCACCTTTTTTGGGAGTCGAACGGCTAAGTCAATAGCTCCATCTGTAATGCGACTCCATGAGATAGACATGTATTCCGGAATTAAATACAGTGAACAGTTTTGGCAATAGACACCTTAATTCACTGTATCAATATTAATCTACACATCCAAGCCGTTGTAGAACTTGACTTATTGCTATGGAGTCAATCTTTTCACAGCAGCGCTAAACTACGAGAAGCTAACCCGCTGTACCGAGTGTATGAGTTCGTGTTCAGTGATGCAAATTAGTATACATTTTAGTGACGGTCACCTTGAATTAATATATGAATTAGAAGGTCGAGTGTCAACCCGTTTGGGAACATTACCGCCTTGTTTGATGATCAATCGGTTAAATCAACAGCTGCAACTATTCTGTGGTTCCGAAAGTCAAGCATGCGCTTCCGAGAGAAAATCGGATGAAAAGTATTGGCATTTGACACCTTAATTCAGGGCTTGTATATTTTAATGGAGCGCCAAACCATATGAGAACGTTACCAATTTGTAGCAAGTCAAATCATTTACCGACAGCCTTACATGCTGTGAATCTAGCCATCTGTATCAAGAGTATAACATCGTGCTCAGAGAAAGAAAATTGTCTTCACTTCAGTAACGGTCACAGATACTTCATATATGAATTTGAAAATCAAGTGTCAAACCGCTCGAGAACGTTGCCCCCCTTCTGTTGGAGTCGAACGACTATGTCAATACCTTCACCTATCCAGGAATTCGGAGAGCCAAACCAGGTATTCCTGGTCTAATCCGCTGAACAGTATTGGCATTAGACCGCTTATTTCACGCCATGAATAATAATGCAGACCATGAAACCGTTGTAGAGCTTTACCTATTCGTATAGAGTCAAACGTTTTACCGCAGGCCTCACCTTCGTAGAAGCTAACCAGCTCAGCAGAGGGTGTGGCTTCCTGTTCAGAGATGCAAGTTAGTATGAATTTTTATGATAGGTGCCATAATTTCAGGTATTACTTATTAGGTCGAGGGTCAAACCGTTCGAGAACGTTACCACTTTCTTTTAGAGACGAACGGCTAAGTCTATTGCTTAACGTATTCAAATACTCTAAGAGTCAAACCATGTATTCCCGGAGTAAATGTTACTAATTTTCTACCTTGAACACTGAGCAAGACACTTGCTACAGCGGTTTGGGCTTCTGGGAAGGTACGGCCCTCGGAAAAAAGTTTGACTCTAAATCGAAAGATAAAGCTCTATAACCGTTGGACGATCTACCTTCACATTAATACCGTGAAATAAGCTGTCTATTGGCAATCTTGCCCAGCGGATGTGCCCCCGGAGTACCTGGTTTGACTATCGGAATCAGAGAATAGTGGATGCTATTGTCTTAGCCGCACTACTCTCAGCGAACGGGGCAAAGGTCTCAACGGTTAGGCACGAGATCTTCTAATTCATGCACGGAACAAAGGTGACCGTCTATATTATGAATACTAATGTGCTTCTATAGTCACGAAGTAATACTCTCGATGCAGCGGGTGAAGTTCATGGAAGGTGAGGCCTTCGGTAAAACGTTTGACTTTGCACAAATCGGTATCGTTCTCAAACGGCTCGAAACCCTTCCTTTATATTCAAGCCGTGAATTGAGGTGTTTTTTGCTAATACCGTCCAGCAGATTTACTCACTGGATACATGGCCTGACTGTCGGAATCACTGGATAGGTGAAGGCATTCACATCGCCGTTAGTGTCTAAAAATGGTGGTGCTGTTCTCCAACGGCATCGCTGTCGATTATTATATTTATTCATGAGAATGTGGTGTCCGTCTGCGAAAATGACGACTAATTTTTTTCCGCGAACAATAAATAGGACACTCGATACGGCGCGAACGGTTCTCGGAAGCTGAGATAATCGGTAAAAATAATGACTTTTTACTTATTTATATCGTTCTCAAACGGATTGGCGCTCCGTTTTAATACCCAAGGCGTGAATTATGGCATCGATTGCACACACTGTTCATTGGATTTACTCGCAGAGTACCTGGTATGGCTCTCGGAATCACTGTATAGGTGAAGCTTTTTACTTAGCCGTTCGCCTCTTACAGAAGGTGTGCAACGTTCTCGAGCGTTTTGACCATAGAACTTCTTCCTCATAGATGAATTTAATGATGACGTCATTAAAATGTATACTAACTTGCATCCTTCAACACGATGGTATACCTGCTTATACTCATGCTATCACAGGTTAGATGAAGTTATATCGAGGTCTTGTAGTTGTACACTGCATCCCGAAGCGGCATTACTGTATGGTTTAAGTAAATTCCTTATCCTTGATTTTGTACCATATGCATTCTGTCACAGTTTTCTATTTATTTATAGATACTGCAATTCACTGTTTTTATATTTTCGTTCTTGTTCGAAATTTTCAATTTTTATGTAAGCAAATGTATTTCTTAGTAAAAGTGCCTCTAAAATTAGTTGAGCGTACGTTTATGACATTATCTTGTTAAAAATATTGTTAATTTATATGATTGTCTGTATAAGTATCTACGCTGTCGGAGCGACACGGCTGTAGTGATCCTGTATTTGCGTTCGGTAGATCGGAGCGAAACTAATGTGTGATCTACGTCAAATTCTTTAACCATGATACTGTACCGTATGCACCTTTCGCAGTTTCCTATTTATTCCTACATACTGCAATTTACACGTAAGGTGTTTCCGATTTTCCTGCAATATCCAATTGTGAATATTACGAATTGTATTTCTCAGTAAATGTGTTATGGCAAATATGTGAGTGTACGTTTATGACACTATTTTGTTATACATATTGTTATTTTATACAGCTGTCTGCATACGTACCTACGGTTCCTGCACGACACGGCTGGAATTATGCTGTTGTTGCGTTCACATTGTCGGAGCGACACTACTCGATGGTCTTCGTTAATTTATTTAACCATGATTTTGTTCCGTATACATTTTTTCCCGGTTTTCCATTTACTTATGCATACTGCAATTTACTCTTGTGATATTTTCGATTTTTTTTTCATAATTTTCAATTTTAATTTTATGAAATTGTATTTCCCAGTAACAGTGTCTTTGGAATTAATCGAGTATTCGTTTATGACATTATTCTGTTAAACTTATTGTTATTTTATATGATTGTCTCCATGTGATCGTTTGGTTCCAGTGTAACACGACTGGTGATGTCTTGTAGTTGTTTACGGCAGAGAAAAGCAGCAGTACTGTGTGATCTTCGTTAATTTCTCTAACCTAGATATTGCATCGCATGCATTTTCTCCAGTCAGCATTTATTTATATATACTTCCATTTATTGTTACGATATTTTCGATTTTCTTCGATATTTTCAATTTTCCGTTGAAAAAATTGAGTTTGATAGCAAAAGCATCTTTGGATATTGTTGTGTCTACATTAATGACATTATAATGTTGACCTTATTCGTATTCAGTATGATTGTCTGTATTACGTGCCTACGCTGCAGGAGAGACACTAATGGCGATGTCTTGTATATGCGTACGACAGATCGAAGGGGCACTACTGGAGGGTCGTAGTTAATTTTGTTAAACTTAATTATGTATGGTATCCAATTAATCCCGGTCATTCATTTATTTAATCACACACTAATATACTGCTTTCATATCTTCGATTTTTTTCAAATTGTCAATTTTCAATTTTGAGAGTTGTATTCCATAATAATATTGTCTTTTGAGTTAGTTGAGTTTACGTTTATGATAATATTATGTTAAACTTATTGTTATTTTATATGATTTTCTGTGTACATACCGACGCTTCCAGTTCGACACGACTGGAATGACCTCGTAGTTGTGTTTGGTAGATCGGAGCGATTCTACTGTATGGTCTTCGTTAATTTCTATAACTTGGATGTAATACTGCAGAGACTCTTTTGCAGTCTTCCTTGCAGTTTAGCTAACTGTAATTTACTGATACGATATATGCAATGTTTCTCAATATTTTCAATTTTTAGTTTAAAGGATTGTGTTTGTTAGTAACAGTGCCTTTGGCATTAGATGAGTGTATCGTTATGTCAATATTTTGTTAAACTTGTTATATTCTTATACGATGGTCTATATATATATATATATATATATATATATATATATATATATATATATATATATATATACCAACGCTGTTTGAGAGACACGACTGTCAAGCTCTTGTAGTAGCGTACGGCAGAACGTAGCGGCAGTGCTGGATGGTCTGCGATTTTGTCTTTAACCTTCCTTTTGTAACGTATGCATTTTTCCCAGTTTCCCATTTATTTATACTCACTGTAATTTACTGTTATGACATTTTCGATCATTTTCAAAATTCACAATATTTAATTTCTAGCGTTACATTTTTTGGTAAAAGTGTCATTGGAGTTAGTTATGTGAACAATTAGACGGATATTTTGATGAATTTGTTGTTGTATAATGTGATTGTCTGTACACGAACATACGCTGCAGCAATGACACAACTGGAATGTTATTCTAGTTGCGTACGGCAGATCTGGGTGACAATACTCTATGATCATTGTTAATATGATTAACCATAATAATGTGCTGCAAGAATTCTTTCTCAGTTTTCTATTTACAACAACATACTCTAACTTATAGTTATGATATTTTCGATTTTTTAAATAATTTCCATGCTTTAATTACAAAAATTGTTTGAATGAGGCAACTTGTCTATTGAATGAGTTGAGTGTAAGTTAATATCATTGTTTTATTATACTAATAGTTATTGCATATGATTGTCTGCATACGTACCTACGCTACTGATACAACACGGTAAGAGTTACTTTGTATTTACGTTCAACAGATCCGTGCGATACTACTTGATAGTTCTCCTTTGTTTGATAACCAGGACTTTGTGCCGTATGCATTTTATCCCAGCCATCCATTAATTAACACATACTGCATATTACTTTTACGACATTTTCGATTTGTTTCATAACTTCCAGTCTATAAGTTCAAAGACTGTATTCTTTAATAAAAATGTCTATGGAATTAGTTGAGTTTACATTTATGACAATATTGATTTATGCTCCTTCTTATTTTATATGATTCGCTGTATTCGTACCTCGCTTACAGCGCGACACGAGTGGAGTGGCCATGTAGTTGCGATCGGAATATCGGAGCGACACTACACTATGAGCTTCGTTAATTTCTTCAACCATAATATTGTACCGTATGGTTCTCTTCCGTGTCTTCCATTTATTTTTACATGCTGTATATTGCGGTTATGCTATTTTCGATTTTTTCATAATTTCCAGCTTTTAAATTGTAAATTTGTACTTCTTAGTAAAAGTGCCTTTTCAATTGGATAAGTCTACATTTGTGCAAATATATTGATTAATTTTCTGTTGTATAATATGATTGTCTGAATACAATCCTTCGCTTCTGCAGCAACACGAATTGTGTGACCTTGTGGTTGCGTTTGGTAGGTCGGGGCTACTCGACTGTATGGTGTTTGTTAATTTCAATATACTCAATATAGTACCGTAACCATTCTTTCGCAATTTCCTGTTTATTTCTATGCATTTGATCCCAATTTTTACTTTATTTATACATTCTGCAATTTACAGTCCTAATATTTTCGATTTTCTTCCAAATTTTCAATTTTCATTATATGAAATTCTATTTCCTAATAAAGGTGTCTTTGTAATTACTTGTGTGTACGCTTACGTCATTTATTTGATACATATTGCCATTTTATATGACTTTCTGTATGCGAACCTACGTTCCCGGACCAAAACCACTGGCGAAGACTTGCAGTTGCGAACGCCAGATCGGAGCGGCTCAACTGGATGATCATTGTTTATTTCTTTATCCATAAGATGGTGCCGTATGCATTCTTCTGCAATTTTCTATTCATTTCTTCGTACTGCATTTTACTGTTATGACTGTATCAATTCTTTTCAAAATTCATAAATTTAAATACAAGGACCTGTATTCTTTAGTATACACGCCTTTTGAATTTGTTGAGTTTATGCTTATGAAAATGTCATGTTAAGCTTTTTGTCATTTTACACGGTTGCCTGTATACGTACCATCGGTGCCGTTGCGACCCGGCTGAAGTGGTCTTGTAGTTGCGGGCGCCAGATTGAAGCGGCATACCGCATGATCTTCGTTAACCTTTTTAACCACAATATTGTACCGCATGCAATCTTTCGCAAATTTCTATTTACTTCTGCATACTGCAATTTACTGTTATGATTTTTCGACTGTTCTCATAATTTCCAATTTTAATTTATAATATTGCATTTCTTAGGAAATGATTCTTTAGAATTAGTTTAGTGTACGGTTACGTTAATAGTTTGTTATATCTTACGTTATTTTCTCATGGTCTGTATACGTAACTACGATGCCGGACGAGACGACTGGCGACGTATTGCAGTTGCGTAGGGCAGATTGGAGCGGCATTACTGGATAGTATTTGTTAATTTCTATAACCTTGATATAGTACCGTAAGCATTTTTTCCCAGTCTTCCATTTATTTATGCAGACAGTTATTTATTGCATTGATATGTTCAATTTTTAAAAAACTATTAATCCTTTGTCTAAATATTTGTAATTATCAGTAAAAGTGACTTTGGAATTAGTTCAGTGTGCGTTTGTGACATCAGTTTTTTAATCTTATTGTTATTTTATACGATTGTGTGTATATGTACCTACGCTTCCGGAACAACACGACTGTTGTGGTCTTCTAGTTGCGTACCGCAAATCTGAGCGGCACTGCTGGATAGTTTAGGTTAATTTCTTTAGTCTTGAGACCGTACAGTATGCATTTTTCCCAGCATTACATTTATTTGTACATACTGTAATTTAATATTATGATATTATCGATACATTTCAAAATTCTCACTTTTTATTTTGCAAAATTGTTTTTCTATGTAAAAGTTCCTTCGAATTGGTTGAGCTTACATTTGTTGCAGTATTTTGCCGAGCTTGTTATTTTATACTATTGTCTGTATTTGTACCAATCCATCCGGCGCGAGACCACTATCGAGGTCTGTACACGGCAGCTCGAAGAGGCATTACTGTATGGTTTCAGTTAATTCCTTAACCTTGAACTTGTACGTTATGCAGTTCCTCCCATCTTTGTTATTTATTTCTTCGTACAGTAATATATTGCTATGATTTCGTCGATTTTGTCTCAATTTTTATTTACTAATTTCAAAATTGTATTTTTCTTTCTAAAGAGCGACTTTGGACTTTCGTGAGTGTACGTTTATGACCATACCCTGTATAATTTGTTGTTACATTGTGTGAGTGTTTCTATACGTACCTACACTCCCGGAGCGACACGACTGGAGTGGGCTAGTAGTTGGTTACGTTATATCGGATTGTCGGTATACGGTACTTGACCGTATGCATAGCAGAGCACAGGATCGACACGATCGGAATGTACTTGTAGTTACGTATGGTATTTCGGAGCGACACTTCTGCATGGCCTTTGTTAAGTTTTTTTGCCTTGGTTTTGTACCGTATGCATTTTCCCCATTGTCCTACTTATTTGTGCAGGCTGTAGTTTACTCTTGTGATATTTTCGATTTCTGCCAAAATTATGAATTTTAAATGATCATAATTTCAGTTTCTTACGAAAAGTGTGTTTGGAATTAGCTGAGTGTACGCATACGATAATATTTTGATAAACTGATTGTTATTTCATATGATTGCCTGTATACGTAACATCCCCGCTGAAGCAGCACGACTGGCGTGGTCATGCATTTGCGTTCGGCATCGGAGCTTCAATACCCAATGAACATTGATAGTTTCGTGATCGCTAATATTGCAACGTAAGAATTCATTCGCTGTTTTCTATTTATTTCTACATGCTGTAATTTACTGATATGGTATCTTCGATTTTTCAAAATTATTAATTTCTTGTTTTCAAAATTTTATTCCATAGTAAAAGTGTCTTTGGAATTTGTTGACTGTACGTTTATGACATTATTAGGTTAAACTTATTGTTAATTTATACGATTGTATGTAGACGTAACTACGCTTCCCGGACAACATGGCTGGACTTATCTTGTAGTTGCGTCCACTAGATCGGAGCGACACTGCTCTATGGCCTATGTTCATTTTTTTAACCTTGATTTACCACTTGCATTCCTTCACTATTTTCAACTTATTAGTACATACAGTAATTTACTGTTCCGATTCTTTCGATATTTTCAAAATTCCCAATTTCGAATATCAATCATTGAACATTTTGTGAATGGTGCCTTTGGAATTTGATGAGTGTACGCTTATAACAATACGTTGTTGAATTGTTAGATATGATATATGATTGTCTCCTTATGTACCTACGCTGCCGGAGAGACAGCACTGGATTCGTCTTGTTGTTGCGTTCGCTATGTCGGAGCGACAAATGCTGTATGGTCTACGATAATTTCTTTAACCTTGATATACTACCGTATGCATTCCTTCGCATTCTTCCATTTATTTATATATACTGTAATATACTGTTCTAATACCTGCGAATTTTTCCAAAATTCACAATTTTTAATATCAATCATTGTACATTTTAAGAAAAGTGTCTTCGGAATCAGTTGAGTGTACGTTTATGTCATCAGTTTTCCATATTTGTTGTTATTTTAAACGATTTTGCGTGTGCGTACCTACGCTTCCGGAGCGACATGGGTGGAGTTCTCTTGCAGTTGCCTTCGGAATATCGAAGCGACAGTGCTGAATGGGCTTTGATAGTTTGTTTGACCTTGACATTGTACCGTGTGGATTATTTCTCTGTACTCTGTTTGTCTACATTCTGTAATTTACTGTTATAATATCTCCAATTCTTTTCAAAATTTTCAATATCTGATGTTAAAAATTGTATTTGTCAGTGAAATTGTCTTTGGAATTAGACGAGTGTACGTTTTTGCCAATATTATGATGAAACTTATTTTTATTTTACATAATTGTCTTTATACGTACATACGGCTCCGGAGCGACGCGCCTGTTATGGTCTTGCAGATGCGTTCGGCATATCGGCTCGAGACTACGGTATTATCATCGTGAATTTCTCTAACCTTGATATTGTGCCGAATGCATTCTTTCGGTATTCACTATTTATTACTATATTCTGTGATCTACTGTTATGATATTTCCGACTTTATCCAAACCCTCCAATTTTTAATTTCAGAAATTGTATTTTTTAGGAGAAGAGAAAATATCACAGCAGTAATTTACAGTATGTACAAATAAACGAAAAACTGGGATAAAATTCTTGATGTACAATGTCAAGGTTAAAAACATTATCGACGACCATCCTGTTGTGCCGCTTCGATCTGTCGTACGCGACTACAAGGCCTCGCCAGTCGTATCGCACAAACAGCGTAGCGACGTATACAGACAATCATATGAAATAACATTATATTTATCAAAATACTGCCACTAACGTAGACTCAACAAGTTCCAATGACACTTTAACTAGTAAACAAATTCTTTAAATAAAAGTGGATAATTTTGAAACAAATTGAAAATATCACAACAGTAAGTTACAGCATGTGTAGATAAATGGAGGACTGGGAAACAATGCATACGGTACAGTATCATGGATAGATAAATTGTCGAAAATCATGCAGTAGTGTCGCACAGATTTGCCGAATGAAACTGCAAGACCACTCTATTTCTGACGCTCAGGAAGCATAGATACGTATTCAGACAATCATATAAGATAACAAATAATTTAACACAATATTGTCATAAGCATACACTCATCTATTTCCAAAGACACTTGTATTAAGAAATACAATTTTTTCAACCAACAATAGACGATTTCGAAAAAATTGAAATGACCACAACACTAAATTGCAGTATTTGTATATAATTATTAAAATGAGAAAGAGTTGCTTGCGGTTAAAAATCATGCCCTGTGAAATTAACGGAGACCATACAGTTGTGTTGCTCGATCTGCCGTACCATTACTGTTGTATTATTATAGCAGGAGGTCAAGACACTGTAGAACTTTACCCATTCATATACAGTCTAAATTTTATCGTAGGCCATTCCTTCTGAGAAGCATGCCCTAATTATTGAGGGCATTACTCAGTGTTCTGAGAAGTAAATTAGTAGACATTTTAGTGACGGGCACTTTAATTTCGTGTACGCATTGGAAGATCGAAATACAGACAGGTCATGAATATTACCGCCCCCTTTGAGAGTGGAACGGCCAAGTGATTAACTTCACCTGCACCGTGATTCAGAGAGTCAACCCAGAAAAACCGAGAAGTAAATCCTCTAAACAGAATTGGGGGTAGATACCTTATTTCGCAGTTTGAATATTAATATAGAGCGTCAAACTGTTTGAGAGCGTTACAATTGGTATAATGTCAAACGTTTTAACGACGACCTTACCGTCCGAAAAACTAACCCGCTTCATCGAGAGTGTACCTTCGCGATCAGAGTTACAAATTAGTTTATATTCTAGTGGAGGGCTCCTTTATTTCAGTTATGAATATGAGTGTCGAACGTCAAAACCGTTGGAGAACGTCACCAATTGGTAAAGAGTCAAACGCTTCACCGAAGGCCTTACCCGCCGAAAACCTAGCCCGCTGTATCGACAGTACAGCAGCGTGTTCAGAGGAACGAATTAGCACACAGTTTAGTGACGATCACCTTAATTTCATGTAAAAAACGTAAGATCGGTCGTGCGAATGTTACTACCATATTTGGAGGTCGAACGGCTAAATCTATAGCTTCACCTATCCTGTGATTCTGGGGATCAAGGCAGGTTTTCCGGGAGTAAGGCCGCAGTACAGTATTGGCAATAGACACCTTAATTCACGGATTGAATATTAAAGTAGAGCGTCAAGATTTTTGCCAGCGATACCAATTTTCATAAAATCAAACGGTACACTCAAGATCTTATCCCCAGAAGATCTTACCCATTGTATCGTGGGAATAAGCTGTTCATCAGTGGGAGGAACTAGTATACATTTTAGTGACGATCATCATAACTTCCAGCAGGAATCAGAAGGTAGTGAGTTGAACCGCTCGAGGACGTTGCCACCTTCTGTGTAAGGCGGAAGGCCAAATCAATCGCTTCACCTATCCAGGGATTCGAAGAGGTATAACAGGTCATATGGAAGTAAAACCACTGAACAGTATTGGCCAAAGGCACCTTATATCACGACATGAATATTAAGGTTGAGAGACTAACCGTCGGAGAATATGACCAATTTGTATAAAGTCATCCCTTCTACCCAATACCTATCCTTCCGAGAGCTTCACGAACCGGGCGATTCCGAGAATCATACCAGGTATTCCCGGGAGTAATTCCGCTGAATGCGTTTGGCATGAAACACCTTAATTCACGACCTTAACTTTAAAGCAGAGAGTCAGACCGTTTTAGAACGATACCAATTGGAATAAAGTAAAACGTTTATCAAGGGTGTTATATTCCGCGAACCTCACCGTCTTCATCGAGAGTATAACTTCGTGCACAGTGAAAGGCATTAGTCTTCATTAGAGGGAGGTGCACCTTAACATCATATATGAATTATTAGACCAAGGGTCAAACCGGTAGGGAACGTTGCCACTTCTGTGAGAGACGAAGAGTTACGTCTATAGCATCATCTATACTGCAACGCTGCAGAGACTAACGTATTACCGATGGCCTTACCTTGCGCGAACATGAGCTGCTTCGCTGAGAGTATAACTTCATCTCCTGGTGATGAAATAAGTCTTCAATTCAGTGACCGGCGCCTTAGCTTCGTGTCTGAATTAGAAGATCGAGGATCAGTCCACTCGAGGACGATGCCACACTCTGTGAGAGACTAACTGCTAAGTCAATATCATCAACTATCCTGCCATTTCGAGAGACAAGCCAGCTATTCCGGGAGCAAACCCGCTGAAGAGTATTGGTAATAGACAACATAATTCACGATTTGTATACTAATGCAGAGCATCAAACCACTTTAGAGCGTTACAAATTGCTACAGAGTCAAACGTTTACCGATGCCGTTTACTTCCGCGAATATCGTCGGCTTCATCGAGAGTATAACTTCCAGTTCAGAGAAAGGAATTAGTCTTCATTTCAGAGAAGGGCAACTTAACTTCGTGTATGATTGAGAAGACCGAGAGTCAAACCGTTCGAGAACGTTACTTCATTCTGTGACAGACGAACAGCTAAGTCCAGAGTTTCTCTTATTCCTAGATTCCAAGAGTCCAGTGAGGTACTCCGGTCGTACATCCGCAAGCAGAGTTCTGCAATAGTCACCTCAGACCATGGTACGTGTATTAATGTAGAACGAAAATGCGTTTGAGATTGCAACCAATTGATATAATGTCAATCGCTTTACGGAAGACATTCCCTACCGAAAGCCTATTGCGCTGTACCGAGTGCATAACCTCGTGTTCAGGGAAACAAATTAGTATATATTTTAGTGACGGCACCATTTATTTCGTGTCCCAATTGGAAGATCAAGTTTCAAACCGATCGACAACCTTCGCAACCGTCGGTACGAGACGAACTGCTAATTCAATAGCGTCACATATCCTGCGATTCCGAAGATAAACTGGTATTCCCGGTGTGATTCCGCTGAACAGCTTTGCTAAAAGCACCTTAATTTACGATTTCAATATTAAAGTAGAGCTTCAAACCGTTTTAGAGCGTTACCAATTGTTATATTGTCAAATGATTAGAGAAGGCGTTAACATCCGCGAATCTCACCGCTTCATCGAGAGATTGAGGTCGTGTTCAGAGAAAGAAAGTAGTATTCATTTCAGCGACTGGCACCAGAATTTCGTGTATGACATAGAAGATCGAGGATCCATCCCTTCCAGAGCATTACCACGTTCGCCGAGAGTCAAACGGCAGAGACAACAGGATCTGTTATCCTGTGATTCCGAAAGTTAAACCAATATTCGTTTAGTAAATAGTATTGGCAGGAGACTCCTTAGGCCTTGCCTTCCGCGAACCTCACCCGCTTCATCGAGAGTATAACTTCGTGTTCAGGGAAGAACAATAGTGTACATTTAAGGGACGGGCACCTTCATTTCATCTATGAATTAGAATGTCGATGGTCGAACAGGTGGACATCGTTACCACCATTTCTGAGTGTCGCACAGCAAATCCAATAGATTCACCTATCATGTTATTCCATGAGTCAAACCATGTATTGCCGGAGTAAATACATTGGACAGTTTTGGCAAGAGACACCTCAATTCACGGAATGAATAATGAAGTGCAGAGTCAAACCGCCCAAGAGCGTTACGTACGGTAAAGAGTCAAACCTTATAATGAAAGACTTAACTTTCGAGAAGCTAACGCGTTGTGTCGAGGGGACGTCGTCGTGTTCAAGGAAGGATTTTATTATACATTTGAGTGACGGGTTACTTAATTTCATTCATGAATTAGAAGATCGAGAGTCAAACCGTTAGAAATCGAAACCTTCTTCATTGCGAGCGGAACGGCTATTTCAATAGCTCCACGTATCTTGTGAATCGGAGAATCAAATCAGGTATTCCGGGCGTAAATGCGCATAACAATATTGGCAGTAGAGTCCGTAACGCACGGTATGATTACTAATGTAGTGCGTCTATACGTCTGCGAAGGATACAAATTGGTTTAAAGTCAAATGTTTAACAGAAAACCTCACCCACCAAAGCCGATCTTGCTGTATTGTGAGTATAGCGTCGTTTTTAGAGGAACTAACTTGTTTACAGGTCAGTGACGGGCACCTCAATTTCGTGTATGAAGAGAAGATCGATAATCGTGCCCTTTGATAACGTTACCACTTCTTTTGAGTGTTGCACAGCTATGTCAATATCTTCATCTAAAATTCGATACTGCTAGTCAAACAAGGTATTGCGGGAGAAAACCTGCAAAGCATTCTTGGCATTAGACACCTTATTTTAGGGCTTGAATATTAATGTAGATCGGTAACCTATTTGAGATCGTTTCCAATTTGTATTGGGTCAAACATTGTGTCGAAAGCCTTACTTGCGGTGAATATAAGCCGCTGTATAGAGAGCATAACATCGCGTTCGCCAAAGTAAATTAGTAGGCATTTTAGTGACTGGCACCATACTTTCTCGTATGAATTACAAAGATCGGGGTCACAGCGTTCGTGAACGTTGCCACCGTCATTGAGAGTCGAACGTCTAAATCAGTAGCTTCACCTATCCCGTGATTACGAGAGTCATACAAGGTATTCCGGTAGAAAATTCGTTGAACAGCATAGGAAATAGGCACACTAATTCATTGTATGGATATTAAAGTTGAGCGTCAAACCGCTTGAGTACGTTACCAACTGGTATAAAGTCAAACCTTTTCTCGAATAACTTATCGACCAAGAGCGGACACCGAACTAGCGAGTGTCTTGCTTTGTGCTCACGGAAAGAAAATAGTAGTCATAATAGCTGGCGGAGACCTCATTTTCGTGTCTGAATAGCAAAATCGAGAGTCAAACTGCTCTACAACGTTACCACATTCTTTCGGATTCGAACGGCTAAATTAATAGCATCATGTGTTCTAGGATCCCGAGAGTCAAAATAGGCACTCTGGGTGTAAGTGCCCCATACCGTATTGGCAATAGACTCTTTAATTCTCGGAGTAAATATTAAAGCAGACCGACATACCGTTTTGGAGTGTTACGTACTTCTATATAGTTAAACATTTTACCGAAAGCCATACCTGCCGAGAATATAAACCTCTGCATCAAGGGTATTAATATGTGTTCAGAGAAACACATTAGTATACATTTTAATAGTGGGCAACATAATTTCATGTATTATTTATAAGATCGAGGATCAAATCGTTCGAGAACGTTACCACAATCTTTGAGAGACGAACGGCCAAGTCCATAGCTTGCCGTAATACAATATTCAAAGAGGCATATGTTGTATTCCGGCAGTAAATGTTACAAATTTGCTACCTTGAACACTGAGCAAGACACTTGCTTCAGCGGGTTGCGCTTCTCGAAAGGTATGGCCATCGGTAAAAATTTGACTCTAAACTAAAAGATGAAGCTCTATAACAGTCTGACGCTCTACCTTCATATTCGTACCGTGAAATAAGCTGTCTATTGCGAATATTGTCCAGCGGATGTGCTCCCGGAATACCTGGTTTGACTTTCGGAATCGCAGGATAGGTGAAGCTACGGGCGTGGCTGTTTGATTCTTAAAGAGTGTAGTAACGTTCACGAGAGGTTTGGCACCCGATCTACTAAGTCATATTTGGAATTATGTTACGCGTCACTAAAATATAAATTATTTTGCTTCTCTGACCACGAAGATATACTCACGACACAGCAGGATACGTTCTCGGAAGATAATGCCTTCGGTAAAATGTTTGACACTATACCAACAGGTAAGGGTCTACGACGGCTTGAAACTGTACTTTAATCTTTATACTATAAATTGGGGTGTCCATTGCAAATTCTGTTCAGCGGACTTACTGCCGGAATACCTAGCTTGACTCTCGGAATCGGAGAGGTGAAACTATTGATTTAGCGGCAGTCAAATGTGGTCGACACCTTCCGAAATGTTTGACTCTCAATCTTGAAATTCATACATGAAAATAAGGTGTGCGTCTGCTGAAATGTCTTCTAATATGCATCCGCGAACACAAGGCAAGGCACTTCGTCCAACGGATTAGGTTCTCGGAAGATAATGTATTCGGCTAAAAGAATGACATTATCGCAATTGGTAATGTTCTCCGACGATCTGCCTCCTACTTTAATTCCCGTGGCGTGTATTAAGGTCTCCGTTGCCAGCACTCTTCAGGGCATTTACGCCATGAATACCTTGTCTGGCTCTAGGAATTACATGACCAGGTGATGGTATTGGCTTAGCTATGCGACTTTAAGGAATGGTGGAAATTTTCTCAAGCGGTTTGACACTCCATCCTCCTATTCATAGATGAAAATAAGATGTCCGCCTGCTAAAATGTAGACTCATTGCATCCTATAAAACCTAGGCATCACAATCGCCGGTTTTCAGAAGGAAAGGTGTTGGGTAAGATTAATGAATTTATACTAATTGGGAATGCTCTCTTACGGCTTGATTCTCTACTTCAATTTCGTACCGTGAATTAAAGTGTGTATTGCCAATATTGTTCAGCGCATTCACTTCTGGAATACCTGGTTTGACTCTCCGAATTACTGGATAGGTGAAGTTTTGACATAGTCATTCGAATCTGACAGAAGGGGGCAACGTTCTCGTTCGGTTTGACACTCGACCTTCTAAGTCATGCACGAAATTAAGGTGCTCGTATGTAAACGCATACTAGTTCGTACCTCTACACACGTTGTTATACTCTCGAAACGGAGAGTTTGCATCTTCGAGCGTAAGGCCTTAGCTAAAGAGTTTGACTTTATACTAATTGGCAAAGCTCTCAAGCGGTTTGACGCTCTACTTTTTTATTGAAACCGTGAATTATGGTGTCTACTGGCAGTTCCAGCAGCGAACTTACTCTCGGATTTCTCGGGTTGAATCTCGGAATCTCGGGATAGGTGAAGATGTTGACATAGCTGTCCGTCTCTCACAGAAGGAAGTAACGTTCTCGAACGGGTTAGGTCTTCGGAGGTTAATGCATACAGTAGAATCGTTTAGCTTTATACCAATTGGTAACGCCCACAAACAGTTTGACACTCTTCATTAATGTTCAATCCGTGAATTAGAGATACTGTTGCCAATACTGCTCAGTGGATTTACTCCCGGAATATCTGGTTTAGCGTCCGAATCACAGGGTAGTTGACGCTGTTATCTTAGCCATCCGACTCTTAAAGAAGGAGGTAACGTTCTCGATCGGTTTGATTCCCGATTTTCTAATTCATATAAGAAGTTAAGGTGCCCGTCATAAAAAAGTACTGTAATTTGTTCCACTGAATGTGACGTTATACTCTCGGTATAGCGGGTCAGGAAAGGAAGCTCGAAAGGAAAGGCCATCGGGATAGAGTTTGAATTTATAGCAATATGTAACCATATACAACGGTATGGCGGTCTGCTTTATTATTCATAGCATGAATTAAGGTGTCGATTGCCAAGAATGATTAGCGTAATTACTCCAGGAATTGATGGTTTGACTCTCAGAATCGCTGGGAAGGTGAAGCTATTGACTTAGCCCGTCGTCTGTCACTGAAGGTGGTAACGCTCTCGAACGCTTTGACACTCGGTGATGATAATTATTCACGAACATGTGGTGTTAGTTCGCTAAATTGCCTTGTAATTTGTTTCCGGGTACATTAAGCAGGATTCTAGCTACAGCGAGGTAGGTTCTCGGAAGGTATGGTATTCGGAAAAAGGAATAATATTATGCTGATTGATAATGTTCTCAGCCGGATTGACTTTCCACATTAGTATTCATACCGCGAATTATGGTGTCAGTTGCCATTAATCTGCAGCGGATTTTCTGACGGATTACCTGATTTGTCTCTCGGTATCGCTGGAAGGGTGAAGGCCTTTACGTAGCGTTCGTCACTCAAAGAGGGCGGTGACGTTCCCAAACGGTTCGATCAGATCTTCTGATTCATAGATGAAATTCACGTTCACTAAAATGTATACTAATCAGCTTCTCTTAACACAAATTTAAACTCTCGATACAGCGGGTTAGGCTCACGCAGGGTAACTTATTCTGTAAAAAGTACGACATTATAACATGTGGTAATTATCTACTGTGTCTTGCCTCCCAACTGTAATATTCAAAGCGTGAATTACGGTGTCTACTCCCAATACTGTTCAGCGGATTTACATCCAGAGAACTTGGTTTGACTCTCAGAACAACCGGATGCGTGAAGCTATTGAGTCAGACGTTCGACTCGAAAGGAAGGCGGTAACGATCTCGAACTATTTGGCAATGGACCTTCTAGTTGTTACATGAAATTGTTGCTTCCGCATGCTAAAATGTCCACTAATTTGGTTCTCTGAACACGAAGTTGTACCCTCGACACAAGCGGATCATATTCTCAAATGGTAGGGAATCCGGGAAGGAATATTACTTTATACCAATGCTTAACGCATTCAAACAGTTTGACTCCTTACTTAAATAATGCAGGGGACTTACTGCTGGAATGCCAGGCATGACACGCGTAACAGGATAGGAGAATCTATTGACTTTGCCGATCGGCCGACAAAGAAGGTGGTAACGTTCTCAAACGGTTTGACCCTCGATCATCTATTTCATAAGTGATATTCCGGTGCCAGACACTAAAATGAATACTGATTTGTTCCTCTGAACACGAGATTATACTCTAGAAACGACAGGATAGCTTCCCCGAAGGTAAGTATATCGGTAAAGTATCTGAGTCTATACCAATAGGTATCGTCCTATCACAGTTTGGCGATCCGCTTTAACATTCAAATCGTTAACTAAGGTGTGTATGGCCAATAACCTTCACCGGCATTCTCCCGGAATACCAGGTGTGACTGTTAGTATCGCTCTCCCGCACGAGCTGCGGTGGGCCATCGGGCTTCGCAGCAGTATGGGTTTGACGGTCCCACGGTGCCCGAGTCGGCCGAACCTAGGCCGAGGTGAGCAAGCACCTCATTCAGGAAGTAAGGTGTCCCTTACGAGAGGTATGACCGGTACGGCGACGAATACACTTGTACCTCGGGAACCAGGTCGAGCCCTGGGGCGGGCGGGCATCGGTCCATCCCCCCCCCCGCCGGTTGCTTGGGTTGGCCTCGAGGGGGCAGTGGTAAGCCCATATCGCGGGCTATGGGACCCCCGTCTTCGGACGGGTTAGATCCCCCACGGGGGAGCGGCGTGAGATCTGCTCGGGCGCTGGCCTGCAGAGCCAGTAGGGATTTAGAATGGTCCCCGGCCGACCCAAGGTTGGCGCCGCGGTACTTGCGGTGCGCGGGCTAATTGGTAGGTGTGTGGTAAGATGCGCCACACACCGCGCTGATTGGGCGTATCCCAATCCCGCGCCCATGGGGGCCGTGTGATTTAAGCCCTCGAGGCAGGTATCGCACGTAAAATTACCTACACACGTTGTCAGTACCGATCCCCGCAGGGGCTGCGGTGGGCCTTCTGGTCCATTTGCAGTATGGGTATGACGAACCCACGGTGCCCGAGTCGGCCCAACCTAGGCCGAGGTGAGTAAGCACCTCATTCAGGAAGTAAGGTGTCCTTACGAGGGGTATGACCGGTACGGCCCTGCATTCACTGGTACCTCGGGAACCGATTCGAGCCCTGGGGCGGGCGGGCCTCGATCCACCCCCCCCCCCCCGCCGGTTGCTTGGGTAGGCCTCGAGGGGGCAGTGGTAAGCCCATATCGCGGGCTAGGGGAGCCCGTCTTCGGACGGGTTAGATCCCCCACGGGTGAGCGGCGTGAGATCTGCTCGGGCACTGGCCTGCCAGAGTCCGTAGGGATTTAGAAAGGTCCCCGGCCTACCCAAGGTTGTTGCGTAGAGCTTGCAGTCTACGAGCTAATTGGTAGGTGTGTGGTAAGGTGCGCCACACACCGCGCTGATTGAGCGTATCCCAATCCCGCGCCTATGGGGCCGTATGGATTAAGCCCTCGTGGCAGGAGCCGTGCGTTAAATCACTGACACTAGTTGTCAGTATCGCTGATGCCTGCGACCGTCCGTGCAGGGGGTATGTTTGGTAGTGGCATACTTTGACGGTGTAGGGGTAACGGCCACGGCCACCTGCTGGGACCGAGCCCAAACCTGGCAGTTCCGCCACTTCGTGGGCCCTGCCGTAAACGAGTTTCCCCGTGGTAATGCGGACCCGGGGGCTCGGCTAAGTGAGCTGCCGACCCATTCAGGTAGGACCAAGTTGTCCACGATCCGATGATGATTGCAACACCTGTCGGATCGGACTTGATTGATATTTATGTGAAGGAAGGCACAT
>NW_027471237.1:0-27679 GCF_051020765.1 Lasioglossum baleicum
TTACTATATATACCGATCAACTTTCATACCCAAAAATTCAAACAGTTTGTTTGTTAATATTGTTTCCGTTTATTGCAAAATTTGCAAATATAAATTTCTTCGAAAACGAAGAAACAAGACATCGAATTCAATGAGCAAATAATATCGTGCCTGATTATTACCAAAGACTCGTGAATTAAATCATTCGCGAATTCGCAAACGTAAATTTCTTCGAAATCGAAAAAACCGCGGACAAAATCATGTTGCCGAACTTCCAGCTAATTCGCGATATTTGCGAGATTGCTAGAAAAGTAAAAGAATATGGTCAGAAACGAACGATGCCAATTAATTCGCGAGGTAGCGATAGCGAGCGGCAACGAGCGGAAAAACGCGAGTTGCCGTGATACCAAGTGAAGCAGAGCTAAATAAAAAGCGTATCCACATCAGCGGCAGGTTTCCACCGTCCATTAAACGAAAGTTGCCGAAAGGAAAACGGATTCGACTAGCTCGAGCGTAATTGCGATTTAGCGGCCGCGTGTTTCGCCTAGCGTGGTACATTTTTCCGCCGCTCGAAGGAACGTGGCGTGACCGAGGTGCGCGTTTAGACCAACAGCCAATGGCGGAGCTTTTCGCGGCAGTTAAGATGACGGATCGAACTAGGATCGGGTTTCCACGGTTCGCAGCGACGAGCCAGAGAACAACCAGAGTGGAAAGCGGGTCGCAATTGCAGCGACCTGTGATTTAATGCAACGCGACTGGCAACGATCTTATCCGGTCGGAAAGTCGCTCGGTCCTAGGGGAAAGCGCGATTCGAGAGAATTCCGGAAACCTTCGATCCCAGGTCCTTCCATAAATTATTCCGTCGTCAACTTTCCCCGGCTCGTTCCCGTTTCCCGTGGAAAGTAATTCGGGAAAGGGAGCTCTCGTTTCTCCGCCGTTTTACGTTACAGTTCACCGTCTGGGGGATTTTTCCGCCGTCTGGGGAATTCCCAGGTTAATTGTTACGGGAGTTCAATTGGAAGTTAGTATCGGATTTGGGAGCAAGTTTCGGGTGTGTTTGCTACTTCGGTATAAGTGATTCGATGTGTAACGTCGATGGCGGTTGTCGCGTTGCGAAAATGCCGCCGTATAGAGATCCTGCAAGCTTTTAGAAATTAATACGTTAATACGAGATTAAATTCAGTTTCGATACAGGAAAACTGTGATAATTACAACGATTCGTCGATAATTCGATGTTTGAAACTCGAAATATAGAATATTCGGAATTTTATGGACACCATTCGAATGTTATACTTAATACGAAATTTTCAATGATCGATTACACCATTTTCTGCCATAATCGCGATTATCTCTCAATGAAAATGACCACCGCGATCAAAATTACTTTGGAATATCCGCTAAACCTCTCGCTCCTCCCACAAAGCGACATATTTTTCAAAGCGGACAACGCGTTTTTCCCTCAAATTTCTCCCCAAGTGGAGTTAAAATAATTCGGTATTCGAAACTCGGAATTTTATGGACACCATTCGAATGTTATACTTTATACGAAATTCTCAACGATCGATTACACCCTTTCTTGCCATAATTACGATTATCCCTCATCGAAAATGACCATCACGATCAAAATCATCCTGGAATATCCGCTAAACCTCTCGCTCCTCTCACAAAGCGATATTTCAAAGCAGCCAACGCGTTTTTCCCTCGAATCTCGCTTCGAAGTGGGATTAAAATAATTCGGTAACCGAGACTCGAGATTAGTAAGCTCGCATCGGGTCCTCGAGGCACATTTTCACGAGTTCGACCAACCATCGAACGATCCACGACCATTTCCTCCCGATTTCTTCGATCGAGGCTACCGTTTCCGGCGAAACGTGCCGGCGAGATATGAACAGGCGCGATATTTGCGCGACAAATATTTACGGATCAAATATTTGAGCGAGCTTCCGTGGAAGTTGGGGGAAAAATAGCGAAATAAATGGCGCTTGGCAAATAGTCCCGTGTAAAAACGTCCAAGCTCCTTTTGTACGGGAACACTGGCCTCGCGTGGTTGCAGCCGGTTCCGCCCCGTTTACAGGGGTGGTTTGGACCAGGTCGATTGAAGGGTATAAATGGGTTGCGGTCAGCCCGATAAATCCGGAAATATTTGGCTTTGAAGTTAATCAGATATGTTAATTGGATTGCGTTTCTGTTCGCTTGTCGGGAACGGTATCGGGATAGATTTCCCGGCGATATATTCTACGTGGGTTGTTTGTCCGTGTTTGTACATTGTTGACAATCGGACGAACGAATTTTTATGTTGTTATGACGGTTGTGGAATTGCTTGTGACGAGCTTTGTTTCGAATTATAATTTTCTTCCTTTATTTTTTGTTATGTAGATTACTGTAACAAATAAGTTTTGGTAGATGTAAGATGTTACTGTCTTGCACTCTATTTTCGACACCCAATATCTCTGTTTGATTTCCAAAATAGATCTCATAACACGCGAAACCTCAAACCCGAACCACAATACCCGCAAGCTTCAACCCTAAAACCGCAAACACTAGACCTCGCGCTCCAAGAATTCTTCGGGCGTCCTACAACCTCGTGAAATTTTCGAAAGAATCTCACGCAACGTCCTAGTTGCGATAAAGCAGATTAAAAGTGGACTACAAAACCTGATGTCTCAATCCTAAAATATTATACACCGAACCTCATAATTCAAGTATTCTTCAAGCATCCCACAATCTCGCAAAAATCTCGCGAAACGTCCTATTCGCGATGCAGCAGATAGAACCTTGACCATGAAGCCCCAAATTTTAACCCTGAAATCCCAAACACCGAACCTGATAGTTCAAAAATTCTTCGAGTATTCCACAATCACGGAAAAATCTCGCGAAACGTCCTATTTGCAATGAAACAGGTTAAAATTAGTCCACGAAACCTCAAAAAGTTAAAACCCTAAACACCGAACATGATAATTGAAAAATTCTTCGAGCATTCTACAATTTTGCAAAAATCTCGCAAATCGTTCTATTCGCGATGCAGCAGATAGAACCTTGACCATGAAGCCCCAAATTTTAACCCTGAAATCCCAAACACCGAACCTGACTATTCAAAAATTCTTCGAGCATACCACAATTTTCCAAAGATCTCGCGAATCGTTCTATTCGCGATAAAGAAGATGGAAACTAGATCCCCAAATTCCAAGTCCCAACTTTGAAACCCCAAACACGGAACCGCATACTCCGATAATTCTTCGAAAATCCGACAATTTCGCAAAAATCTGCGAAAGAATCTCGCGTATTGTTGAACAAACGACGAAGCAGATTGAAACTCGACCGTGAGGCCTCCCACGGACTTCCGGTGGCGAGCGGCTGGTTTAATTTCCCTGTGACTGGTCGTCCCCGATTCTCCGACCTAGAGTCAATCTCGCGGGTCAAGTTGAACACTCGGGGACAGGGACGATTGATCGTGGCTGAGGCTCGTCGCTATTTCCGAGGCAACCTTCGGTCGCGGTTACATGATTTATGCAAACGCGACCGCCGACGCTTCGCAGACGTTAACGCGATTTGCAAACGCGACTGGTACCGACTCGCGACGTCAGCGTCGGGTCCCGCGATGCTCTATGGGAGGCTCGATCGCGAGTCGATCAAGGCGCGTTCATCGCCCGCTTCCGGTTTACGTAACGCCGGCCCAGTTTTGTCTTTGCTCGCTCGCTTTTGTCCTGGCACTTTAGTTACTCCGGGCTTAGTTGCTAGTTCGTGTTCCCGGTGTTTCTACTTCGTGTCCCCGTCTGCACACGATCGATGGGGTTTCGACGACGCGTGATTGGTGATTTTAGGGGAGTAGATAGTCGAGGAAGCATTTTTGGCATCGAAGACTTTGCGAAAATTATTTTCCTCCTTTTCTTTCGAGAGCTACTTTCTTTCATTCGCGTTTCTAGTGGATTGTTATGGTGTCTAAGAGGGATTTTATGTGTATATGGTCGGTGAAAATTAACGAAAATTATTTTCTTGATTCTATTTACTATAATTGGTGGTGATTGGTTTCTATGGAGTGTTCTATGTTTCGAACCGTGTTTGTAATGCTCTATGGAAGAATATTAAAGTGTATTCGTGGATTTGAGATCACGACTGGTTTCTGTGGGCAGTTTTACCTATCGAATTGAAGAAATTTTTAAGACCGTGACAGTAGTATGAGAATAAAACAGAGCAACTGGTGGTCGATGACAGAAGGTTTGTGAATTCTTACATCCCTGCAATTTTAATCCCATACAGAACATAATACTCAATTTAGAAGAATGTTAAAATATCGAAAATTTGTATTCCATAACATTCACTTATAACGTTCGCAAAACAAAAGCCAGAAACGTTTGAAATTCTTACTGCAAAATCGGTAATATTCGATTATTCGACGTTATTTGACCTGCGAAACCTGGATTTTCAATTTCGACCGGTGTAGAATGTAAAGAGCGTTACCAGATGAAATCTATTAGCACCGTTTCCTGGCCACGCGGCAGATAATTGGCCACGTTGGTGAAAAGTCTGGCAAACAGCGTAATCCGTACATACGTGCATCAATTACGCTGAATCCACGAACGTTGTCACACTTCCGCCATATGTCGTGGAATTCCCGGTGGCATTTGTATCCGACAATTAGAAATAAACTCACGAACAGCGGGCCCGAGCCGTGGAAATAGCCTAAAATTGAGCCCACAAAGTTGCTAGCACGTTAGCTGAGCGTTGCTGACTCTGATCAATCGGTGTTTGTCGTACGTACACCGGATATGTGCGTTTCTCTGGGTGTTTGTGCTTGACAATCAAAGCCGAAGTAACATTTGTGTCCGGAGGTAGAAATAGGCCAAAATTGGCAAATTGTAGCGTAACGTGCAGCAGCCAGCAGCGTTTCCGTTCTGCACCAGCAATCCTCGCTATCGATTAGAGCGTCCTAGGATGCTCCTGAAACCGAGATAATATCATCTTCGTAATTAACGAAATATATCTACGGACTCGTTGGTTTATCAGGCAATTGTTAATAGGATTAAGAATTATTCGCTGTGGTACTTGGTCATCCTCAAAGAGACTTACGATCAGCAGCTAGACACGCTCTGGTAATGGGTCCTGTCTCATGGGGTCCAAATCGATAGAGAAACCGTTATTTAAGGTGCGATATTAAAGACGTTATGTAGATCACGTCAGAAGCTACGGAAATTTGTAGAAAAGTATTAAATGGGAATTGAAATATATAGGATGCGTAGAGATAGCAATAGAATTCGAAAATAAAATGTTAGATCAAGAATAAAGTAGAAATTGCAGCCGTCGATTCGTTAATTTTTCATTTTTGTTATCAATTTGTGTGTCATACCAATTTGTTATACCACTATTAAGGCGAAAATGTAAATAAATTTATGGAAAGGTAAATAAATAGGAATTCGAATTCGAGAAGGACGTAAATTGAAAATAATGAGTTCGAAAATAATAATAATAAAGTAGGAACGAGATCCATTTCTCATAAATTTATGTCCAAGACCAATTTGTCACTGACGAAAAATTCAGTAAACATTCTTCGTAAATTATAGATACAATTTGCTCTCGTGCTATAAATTTCCATGATAGATCTGTATCGAAATATTCGTATTACCTGTTGAAGGGGAAAATGATGAAACGATTTAAAAAACCGGGTTAATTAGAGATCGTCGATCAATAATATCCAGGATGCACGTGAAACACGTAGCAAGCGACACGTCGCGTAATTAATTACGCTTCTACGAAATTAATAATACGTACGTCGGCAGAAAATTCTTGAATTTTCTAATTTTCCATTTGATCCCGTTCGACAATCGAAATCGGTTATATTTCATTCAAAACCATCGAGTGTATTTATCAACGAGCGTGTTCGCGTGTCGGATCCGACAATAAGCGAATTTACTCTTTCGCGGAGAAAAAAAATTGAAATCAAAGTGACTCGTGAGCTCTTATCCCCGGTCAGGAACAGGCTAAAATTGGTGAAAATTGGTTAAAATTGGTTGAATTACGAAACGCGGTTTCGACTACGATAGACTGTGCTGAACTCGATTAGCGAGTGGGCCGAAGTGGAGCATGAACTGGACCGGCGTTCCACTTCGCGAGTGTTGGAAATTTGCGTGCGGCATAGATCAATCGAACGGGAAAAATCACGGCGTCGTTGTGTCGGTGTGTCGGTGTGTCATTACGTGACACGTTCGACTTTTTCCATAGCGATCGAGTAACGCCTCTGTTAACATTTCGCCGTCTTTGTCCTCCAATCCAGCGTTACTCCTTTGCTGGTACAGTGTCGTTTGCAATTTCGCGCAGATTTTATATCGGTTGCTCGGAAAATAATTTCATTTTTTCCCAACAAAGAACCTAATTATATTTTTATACAGCTAACTTCACACTTAAGTCATATAGAAAAAAGAAAAGAATGAAATGACTTTCCGATCAACCCAATATTTTACTTTTTTGTTTCTACCCAAAGAAGAATTCTAAATAATTTTCGTTGTGCATTTTAAGACAATTGTTAATTTTGTTTCATAAAGTATACGTATATTCTATATTATACTTTGGCACACTTTGATGATATTAATTTTACCGTGTATCTATTTGCATAAATAACAAACTCTACTCGACCAAACTCGAGTACAGCAAATATTCCATCAGGTTCTCCTAAACAATATTTCTATGCATATTTATCACGATGGTATAATCTGAATAAATTTAAATCTAAATTCTACCCGGGTAATTTAATCGAAATAATTTATCTAATATCTCTCGCGATTTTTCCCCATTTTATTTTATAATTAATTTTATAGCAATCGTGTTAAATCCGAATTGGCCAAATATTCAGCGAGATAAACATAAATGACATTTCCATTCGTATTTATCTTTATAATTGGATCTAAATAGCGATTCTATTACCTGGCGCTATTTTTCCAAATTTTATTTCACGGCTTCAAGCTTATAAATATCAGAAATATTCCATAAAGTATTTTAAAACGGTATTTAAACGTTTACCTGATTTGCTCCGTCGAATGATTAATTTCGGAATTGCACGGAAAATCGTTAACGCTAAAACCTTGATCGCGAATCGCCATTATCGTTAATTATCGAGCGAATTGTACAAAGAAATGGCAATTTCGAGGACTAATTAGCCCTCGAAGCGGCATTGCGAGGAGGAAATCAAAGGAATCGGTAGAAAATTCGACGGAGAGGCGTCCGGACGAAATTCAGAGAAACGAGATACCGATTGTTCCGAGATACCGAAAGCTGCGACGAAGCGGAATCCGTTCGGAGGTCGCTGTCATTGGCGGGAAAAATGCAAAAATTAATCGGCAGATGGGTCAACGGAGCGTAAGCTTCAGGCAAATCGAAATACGTTTGAGTGGAAATTGTCGGCCGAGGTTTTCCACCGTGCAGACCGCTCGTTTATTTAATCGCTCATTCGCGCGATCGATTATCGGTCACGTCCCGATTGATCATCATCGTTCATTGTGCAAATCGTCCGGGGATGACGAAACACCGGCAAAAGTAAACGGTTCCGTTGAATTTTTAGAAAAAAGCTCCTGTATTTAGAGAGAGAGAAAAAAAATCGAGATTAAAATTTTTATTTTACTCGTTAAATATTTGTTTAGAAATGTTTCATCGCTCTTTTGCAAAATTCGTAATAGAGCGTAAAGGGAAAATAACGACGCGAAAATTTGTTGCGATATTTAGATTGGTTAAGGTAACATTTCGAAATCAAAAGTTTACAGTTGATATATTATTTATTTGATTAAAAAATCGTGGTATCGAACGTGTAAAATAAATACGCATCGATTTCTATTAAATCGTTAATAGAAATATTTTATTTTTAAGGAACATCGCGAAATTCGTAGCAGCGAGATATTTCAACGTTCAAATTGGCGTCTCGACGCAGAAATACGGTGAGGAAAATACGATGCGAGTTTTCAGACGATACCGACGGATAAAAATTCTAATAGCCGCGTAAAACGTGCAAAATATATTCGTATCGTCGTCTATTCGACAATGAAAGTATTTTCTACGAAATTTCGAGGAGCGCAGCGCGGCGAAGTATCGAGGAGAGGTAATTATTCGAATATATTTTCCGAATATGCGAATTAAGTTACCGTTTCGAGGGTGAAATTTGCATGGGAAATATCCGGGAAATATCAGAGAAATTTGCATGGAAAAATATCGTTTACACGCGGGTTGAAACGAAAGCAAGGAAAATCGGGGAATTTATAAACGCGTATCAGAAACTGCTCGGTGGAGAGAGAGTATTCCCAGACAGGCGGATCCCGAAAATTTCCTGAAGCCGGGAAATTCCTAAATCAAACAAGCCCTAAAACTGCCCGCGAACCGGGTCGCGTCGAACTTCCGGGAGCCTCGCAATTCCCATCGGTAATCACGGTTTCGCGAGGTATCAATTTATGCCCGTATAAATCATCCACCTGCCTGATGTATTCGAAACGCCGACTTTAAAAAGAAGAGAAAAACGCGGTCTAAGGAAAACAAGGGAGAGATAAGGGAAATAGCGGGGAAAATTGAACGGGACCTTGGGAAATATTTATTTTAAACGATAGAATTAATCATAGCCTAAATATCGTTTATCCTCGACACCGTCTGAAATTGAAAATATAATATAATTATAATAATTTTTCATATAATATATAAAATATAATAATTTTCAATTTTTATTTCATTCTCCACGTTTATTTTGATAAAAGAAAATTTTATGAATTAATTGCACAGGTTTCGATTTCTAAAATTCCTTGAAATAAAATTGAGAAATTTTTATTTTACCTTTCCGTAGGTTATGATAACCTTTCATTATGGTAATATTTAATTATAATATATTATATTAAAATTTCTATGTTTTAATATAAAGATAGGAAGTTGATAACTCGCGAATGGGTTTTTAATTTAAATTTGGCGCTGTGATAAATAGAAACGTTGCGAGGAAATAATAATTTGCGACGTGATTTCGGACAATTCTCCGCGAATCGAAGGAGAAGAAAATAAAAGGCCGAGAAATGGTAGGAAATTCGCTTTTCTTCGTTTTAAATTCGACTTTAGCCAGTCCTTCGATTTACCTCGTGCTTAATACTTAACAAACAACCTCGCCACTTTGCGCGATCTGTCCAATGAGAATAGAGAAAATATTATCGTGGCCCGTTTTAACCTAGAGTTAACTAACTGCCTCTGTTCTATCTCTCGCGGCGAGATAATATTTAAAAGGAAAATAGAAAGCGGGGGAAAAAATTGCATTCTGCTGATTTATATAGTTTAATTAATTATGCCAACTTTCCGAGAATATTTCTTCGCGTCAATGGGAATAGAGGAAATATTATCGCGGTCCATTTATGCAACTAATTAACTAACTACCCTTATTCTGTTTCTCGGAATATAATTAATATTTCTGAGAAAATTCTGGAAAATTGCATACTTTCTATGCGACTTTGCAAACAACTCCGCTACTCGTAAATATTTCTTCCATAATTTATCCAATAAGAATAAAGAAAATATTATCGCGACCCATTTTGCTTTGGAATCAATTATTAATTAACTACCCGTATCCGTTTTCTCGGTACATAATAATATTTAACGTTGAACCTACCCTGGCTAGTAAAACAATTTATCCTATGAAATTAAAAAACGAGGGATGAAAAGAAATCGCAAAGAATATTTCTAAATTTTAAACATTTCTAAATAACACATGTTTTAATATTTCTTTGTCGATTTATTAGTTAATAAACAAGCGAAGGAAAACACGTGACAAACTTCCATCGTTTATAAACATATTCGAAATTACATACTAAAAACATTTTAATCGTTTCGTTATAAACTCACGCGTAAATCAAGTGTCAACTATGAAATACAATCAACATCGAATACACAATTTTCTAGCGAATAATCGATACAGATTGCCGAAAAAAATTGCACAAAAATTTACTGTCAATCGTTTAAATCGCAGTATGGTATTTTTGATATTAACGAAAGGGGTTGTTCGAATTAATCTGTCAAAATAATTCCTTCGGCCAATAGGGTAGCGTTTAGGACACGAAGGTAAGCGCGTGACGTGCGGGAATAATTCTACAGTGCGAATTGGAAAATTATTTAGGCTCGCGCACGGTCACGACTTTGATTTGCGGTGGTCGTCGTCGTTTCGACCATGGGATTTCTGCGTGGTGGCAAAGGCCCCGTGACAGAAAGTCGATAGGAACGTCGCTGAAAATTAATGAGCCAATCGTGTGTATCCCCGCGCAGCTCCAGCCGCTGGAATAATTAATGATCCGGTTATTTGTAGTTTCTTCGGTTTCCATTCAACCCCCGTCACTTCTCCCCGATGGATCCCGCTTCTTGGGGAGATTGACAGATTTTTCGCACGGCCGGGGTTGTTTGACAAATATGGAACCGACGATTGGACAGTTGTCGTTGAGAAATCGACGACCGTGCAGCTCTTTCCAATTTTCCTCCCCTTTTTCCGCGGAGAGAATTTTTCTTCCATTTTCTCCAACCCTCTGCGTGCATTAATTCTGCGATTTTCTAAAATTAAAATTGGTATATCTTTTTGAATATAAAACGATGTGTCGTTTATGTGAAAATATTTGGAAGTGTTACGTCGATCTAGTGTGAAATAAATAATTTAAAATATCGGAGTAAATTCCTTGGGGTTGTTCGACAAATTTGGAACCTATTTCCAATTTTCCTCCCTCTTTTCTCTTTGGATTTCCGCAGAGAGAATTTTTCTTCCATTTTCTCCAACCCTCTGCGTGCATTAATTCTGCGATTCTCTAAATTTAAAATTGGTATTACTTTTTAAACGTAAAACGATGTGTCGTTAATATGAAATGATTTAGAAGTGTTATGTCGATCTAGTGTGAAATAAATAATTTAAAATATCGACGTGAATTCTTTGAGGTTGTTTGACAAATATGGAACCGACGATTAGAGTCGTCGAGAAATCGCTCTTTCCAATTTTCATCCCCTTTTTTCCATGAATTTCTATGGGAAGAATTTTCTTCTATTTTTCAACGCATCCGCGTGCATTAATTCTGGAATTTCGCAAATGATTTTCGATCAAATGCAATGACACGAAATTATCTAAAATCGTTATACTTTCTCAAATGTATATTCTCAAATTTGGTGTGAAAGAATAATTCGAACTACCTCATGGATTTACAATAAAAGAAAATCTGTCGACAGGGATAAATTCGTTGGTTTCGTTTCTAGAAATAAGAGAGACACGTGGTTTCGAGGATAAAGCTCGTCCACTCGGAACGATCATATGGGATAATGAGAGGTTCATAGAGAAAACACTTGGAAAGTATAAAAATGTCCGCTTTGGAGGCAGCAGAGGTCGGTTTGGTCCCTGTTCCTCATGAATTGCTAAAGTTCGTCGGAGTCGTAACTCTGTTCTACCGGTTACTTTCCGAAAGTATTATTCATCGTCTTGCTCTATATTAAACCGCTCTGACCAAAATCCTAACGTCTGCGGACTTTAAAGTGGCAAAGTATCGAGAAATTCTTTGTTTGTTTAAACCCGTTGCCTCTAATCGACAGAACAATCCTCTTTTCACCCAACTCCAATTTCCACGTTCTTTAATAATCCCAATAGCTCCCAATATTTCCTGTAATCCCAATACCTCCCAATACTTCCTGTAATCTCAAACACCTAACAAACTTATCTCCCTTATCACTACTTACCAAAAAAATTCGGGACGTCCCACGATAATCACAAATACATCACAATGCGTCGTTAAAAATCGATCCTTCGAGCATCCTCCTGCATCGGTTCCCATCGGGTTCCCATCGGGAGATTAAAAAATTTTCCGCGATACCGAAGAATTAAAAAAGAAGGAAAAGAAGAGGGAAAAAAGGTTAGAGCGGGAAGAAATTTTTCATTACGAGCGGCGGTCGGAGTCAAAGGAAAGGGAGAGACAAAGAGGAGAAGAATGTGGCGCGAAGGAAAAGAATGTCGGTAGAGAGTAACGATGGAGAAGAGTTGGCGAGGCGCGATGGGATCGACTTGGCCGCGGTGGATTATCGGTGATGGAGCACGTCGCGGTCATCGACGCGTGACGCCGCGCGGGCGGGGCCTCATTGTTCTTCGCACAGCACTGGGAGAGGCCTTAATTACGCCGCTCCTCGTACGCCGACGTGTAAGTACGTTTGATTTGCGTGGCCGGATGGCCGTTACGTTAATTACGCGCGGACAGCTACACGCTCGCGCCGGACACGCTTCGTCTCCACGATGAATCTTATTTTCCCCGCCATTTTGCTTTTTCTTATTCCCTTCTCTTCCTTTCCTTTTTTCTTTTCCGGCTCGGCGAACCTGCGGATCGCGACCTTTTTTCCTCTTTCTTGTTTTCTTGATTTTTCCCCTCGCGTGAAGTCGAGGATCGTGACCTTTTTACTTCTTCTTGAACTCGATCTCTTTTTCTCCTTGGGTAGATCCGAGACTTGCGCTTTTTCCTTTTCGCTGCTCCCTGTTTTCGCCTTTCTGTTTCTTCTTGCGAACGAAGCTCGGAATTTTTAGGTTTCGGGTTTGAGTTTGAATTGCATTCGGTGTTACGGTTGGGACTCGAGAGATTTGGGTTTAGACGATGAAGAGAAATAGGAGAAATAGGTTTTAAGGCGAATAATATTGGTTTTTTATTAATAGAATCGAGTGGCAGTTCGTTATTCTTATTTAGATAATTTAGAATACCAAGGATAGATTTTAGAAGCTTCTTAACACTAGGTTTATGGGATTTTTGTGTACCTATTTCTATGGACACCCGTCAGATTTAGGGTAAAGAAAACCACATATTTTCTTTAAAAATAAGACCATGAGTTTAATTTAAAAACAATTACGATATTAACGCACTTTATATAAATTGATTAAATCTATTAATATTCTATAATTGCAACAACTCACCCCTCAAATTCACGGGTCCCGTAAATTTACTGTTAAGGGTCTTCTCTTTCTCTTTCTCTTTCTCTTTCTCTTTCTCTTTCTCTCTGTCCTCTCTTCTCGCGAGTATATAGGAATATTGGAAATTTTTAGATTAGCTTGGACTCTAAGTCGAATCGTTTAGTAAAGCTTATCTTTCCTTATTATTCCAATAAGATTCCAATGGAATAGAGTCACGTTATATCTCGCAACCCTCTCCGGCAAAGCAAGAGCCAATTAATCACGCGAAAATCCAAAGCAAAGAGAAACATCCAACGAAACGAGATGCCCGTTAACAAAACGATCGCGCCAAGTGCCGTTTACACGCAACCCGCTTACCTAAAATAACTCGCCGAAGTTATTCCGTGCTCGCATAACCACGCGAAAAGGCATAACAGAAACGCGTGCAGCCTATGATAAAACAATCCATTAGACGTTTCAATTCACCCCTCGTTAACTCGCGCGTCATATCGCGTTCGCGTTAAAACGTTGCCGAAAAAAACACCTCTCTCTTTCCCTCTCTCTGTGGTCGTCGAAAAACGAAGAGAGAAAAAGAGAGGGAGGAAAATAAAAAACAGAAGGAAACGGGGGCAAAACAAATAAAGGGAGGACGCGTGGCGGGTGAAATAACCGGGAATTAAAATTCAAGGCTACTAAATGTTAAAAAACTGCGTTTGCCATTGGCGTGGAGGCGGAACGAAATGAAAGCAGGGCGATTAACGCGAGCGGGGAAAAAAGGGTGGGAAAAGGAGGGTTTTCACCGTGTCGCGCGGAATTCGTTCGTTCAGGGGTGGTCAAAGGGGGTGCGCAGGGCGGAATGACGCCGCGCCGCCGCAACGAGATCATTTATCAACGAAACGAAACGACGGTCGTTACAATAATGAACATCAAACGCGGTGTCACGTCGCGCCGTGGTCGAGCTGTCCCGCGGAGAAAATGGGCCGCGGCGAGGGGTGAGGGATGGTCGGGGTTGATTCAGTCGCGGTCGAAAGGGCTGCCGAGCTTCCGTTTCTGCGGCCTTCGCGTTTCAAGTGGCTGTCGACGATCGTTTCCGACACGTGTCACCGGGTATCGTTGTTCCGGCACCGAAAGGGGGTCGAGACCCCTTCTTTCGGGTTACGATGGGGTTCAAACGAGTCAGGGGTCGATTTCGACGAATGGGAATAAGCAGGGGGTGCGGGGAACGTAGAATGTGACTTACGGTTTTTGAGTCTTTTCTTTTCTTTTTTGTTTTGAGATGCGTGATTTAGAAATTAAGTCGCGAGTTCTTAAAGAGAAATACGTCGAGAAGGTGTAGGGTGACCTTAGTAAAATACAATTTGGTGGAATGTCTTGTGATTTATGATGTTTTCATCGTTGTTTCAAAACTGGGGGTGTCGAGTTCCCTTCTTTCGAGTTACGATGGGGTTCAAACGCGTCGAGGGTCGATTTCGACGAATGGGAATTAGCGGAGAAAGTACGGGGGGATTGTAGCTTGTGACTTGTGGTTTTTGGAATTTTTTTTCTTTTTGTGGTGTGTGATTAGAAATTAGGTCGCACTTTCTTGAATACAAATGCTTCGATGAAGTGCAGGGTGACCATAGGATAATAGAATGGGGTAGAATGTGTTGTGATTTTTAGGATCTTATTTTTTTCCTTTTTTTTAAGAAGTTTTGATTAGATTATAGTACGTATTTCGACAAAATTTGAAATGATTCGAAAATTTTTGTGGAATTGGATGTGTAGTGGTTAATTGAAGTTAAGTGGTTTATATATTTTTGTAGATATAACAGAAATCGATGGGTTTTATTTATTTGTCAAATTTCATACGGTAAACAATGTTCATTGATTGATTCGTATTTTTGACAATTTGCAGATTCACGTGAAATCTCTGGGAATATAATTCTTGTAACTAAAATGTAATTCGCAAAAATTTCAAATCCGATAGAAATTTGATCTGTAATTTCTGTAACGTTAATAGAATTATGTTTTGGATCTAATAATAGGGGAAATACAATTTGCGTAAATAGTAGAGTAGAAAGTGGCGTCTTTATAACGTTACTACACCGTTTCGTAATTATTGGGATAAATGGAATTGCAGAACAGCTGCGAAAGGGTTAATTAGCTAGAATCAGCTTTACTAAAGCCACCAAGCTTTCCAGTTCAATGAACGAGAATTATATTAATATTATATATCACCGGGTATATTGTTCCAGCTACCTACCTGTATCTGATCAAACATCCGCTCCTAACAATTCACGTGCAGAAGTTTCCTACCAAGCAATTACGACTCATAGCTGGACCGCATTAAAATTATAACCTTTAATATCGCCGAATTAAAAAACGAGGAAAGGACGAGATATCGTTATAATTACCGTTCTTCGAATACCGAAGAAGAAAATTTAACCGGGTTCTAAATTAAAAGCTCCCACTGCCGGCATGCAAAGAACATTTTAATTAGTTTCCTTGGAAGATTGATTAAACCCGAACGAAATGAAAATTAAAAGCTTCCACCTTTCGCCGTGCAAAACACCCTAATTATTTCCCCTGGAATATCGATAAAAATCGAATGGCGAATTAAAATCCCGAACTCCGAGTTTCTGCCTTGGAAAAAAAAAAACACTCTAATTATTTCCCGCGAAACACAAATGAAAACTGGGCCAAATCGAGATTAAAAGCAGGCACAATCCCGGTATGAAAGACACTTCGATCAATCATTTCCAAAAACCGATGAAAGAACCGTGGACCTCAAAAATTCCAATATTTCAAGCCGCAAAATTCTCTACCTGCGTGCATCGAATTTTCCAAAATTTCTCGTCTCATGGCATTCTGGCATTCGTCGAAAATTTCATTCATGGTAATGTCCAGTTTCTTGGTTTTCAAATACTCACAGATATTTCCTTCTGATCTCTTTAGTGGATAGATCGATTCTATTCACGATTTATCTAGTTTCCAGAGTCTTAGATACTGACAAATACTCTCAGACACTCCCTTCTGATCTCTCTAATCAAAGATCAATCCATCTTTTAAGGTTGTTCCCTTTAGAGATGCTCCCTTCTGGTTTCTCTACTCAAAGTTCGATTCGATTCTTGATTTCTCTAATTTTTAGGGTCCCAAAATCTCTCAGATACCCCCAGACACTTCTTTCTGGTCTCCCTATTCAAAAATCGATTCGATTTCTGATCTATCCAACTTTCCAAGGTCCCAGATACTCTCAGATACTCTCAGACACTCTCTCTTGATCTCTCAACTAAAAAATCGATTCGACCATCGATCTATCCAACTTTCCAGGTTCCCAAATACTCTCGGATAGTCTCAGATACTCCCTCCTGCTCTCTTTACTCAAAAATCAATTCGACAACCGATCTATACAACTTTCCAGGTTCCCAAATACTCTCGGATAGTCTCAGATACTCCCTCCTGATCTCTCTACTCAAAAATCAATTCGACAACCCATCTATACAACTTTCCAGGTTCCCAAATACTCTCGGATAGTCTCAGACATACCTTCTCGACCTTGCTAATCAAAGATGAATCGAAATCGCGACTCGTGGTCGCACGCAGCGGAAGGGCTGCGAAAGGAGCAAATCGGGTGGTTTGGTAAGGGTGAGACCGGTGGCAAACTCGAGTCGAGCCCCAATAATTCAGAGGGAAATTCTATGGTGGCTCGACAACACCGGCCGAACAAAGACCGTCGGTGGAACCGGACAAAGGGGTCACCAGGATTGACCCTTGCCGAAAGTTCTCTTCTCTGTCTCTCCTTCTCCTTCGTTCTCCGTTTCGCCCACCTGCGTTCTCTCTTTCTCTCTCTCTCACTCTCTCGTTCGTACTGCGAACCCTTGTCCTCTGCATCCCCGTGCCTCGCGAACCACCGGATAAATGAATGCGTGCAGCTGTGGCTGGATTAAAGAGTGAACGCCGGCAGAGAGAGCTACGAGAGAGAGGGCCGGCGTGAAGGTTCTTGGGAAAGGTGAAATCGTGGGAAACGCTTTGAGGGTTGGAAATGATGATTGGAGTTTTTCTTTTATCTCTCGCTCGGTATTTAGGGTCCCTTTGGTTAATGAAGAGTCTTTAGGACTCTTGCTGCTGCTGCTGCTGCTCGCTTTTTAAATGTTATTCCAGGGATTACCGTTAACGGGGATGTTAAGTATAAAAAGAGGGATTTCGAGGGTCGGCCGAGGGAGAAGAGCGAGACTGGAGTTTTTACAAATTTCACTGAATTTTCTTGCGACAAGTTACTTTCTTTGTGGAGTTAATACGAATTCGCGATTGGCTCGATCTACCCCGTAGAAATATTAATATCGAATAGATACTAGGATTCGATTAATTTCGTGAAACGAAACGAAGCCTCTTATAATTCGTCTGTTGTATAATTTTAAATGTCGGCAATATTAAATTAATTCTCTGCGAATTATCATTCATGTATTCTATCGCGTAATATAAAAATTCGTATACAGAGGATATCGAGATATAATTAATTTAGAGAAAGGAAACAACAAAGTTTACTACGGTATACTTTTTAACGATATCAAATTAATTTCTTTTACAAATTATCATTGCATCAATTCATCCCTATGTATAAAAGCGAAGAAAATTCGTATACGTTTCGATTTTAACAAACTTCTATAATTAATCCTCTTGAATTTGCTATAACAGCACGGAAAATGGCACTGAAATTAATGTCAGGGAGGTAAGAAAATGTCGCAACATCATTTCTGCGCGAAACCCTGCGAAATCCACGGCGGAATAATATTCGCCAAATGGGATCAAGTATTCGGGAATTTATCGAAGACGATCGTCCCGGTAGGGCGGAAAACGGAGCGTAGCAGCGCTATACTTAAAACCGCACGCAAATTAATGCCTACCAGTTGGCGAGCTATAAAGTGCGGCTAAAGCGAGTTTAGGGAGCCATACGTACGCTTGTAACCGTTCGCGTTACTAAGCTGCTCGCGCTAATTATGGATTCCGTTCCATCGCGTCCGCCCTCCTTTTTAATCCTAGATCTCGGCGACCGAACCACCCCCGTTTAATCGATATTCCATCCCCTCCTCGCGACCATCCCCGATTCCATCCCGGAAGATCGCGAACCTCGCGTTTTTACTTTCGACACCGTCCTCTTCGAACGTTTTTCAATTTCTCCCGCAGCATCGTGGAAAACGAAGGATCGGCACATAAATTACGATTAGCCGAGCCTGCGGCGAGATTATCGCGATAATTGGACAATGATCGAGCGGCGAACGCCGCCATTTTTCCGTTACCACGACGTTCCTATTCTCCTTCCACTTCTTCCTCTCGATTATGGTCTTTATTCGTCCACCTATGCTTCCTCCGCGTTCCTTTTGTAATTATCACGAAAGTTTAAAGGAATAGGAAGATTTGCGGATCATTTCGAAAATTTTTTAATCACTGGGGACAAATTTAACGGGAAGAGTGTTACCACAACGTCCCTTTTCTCCTTCCACTTCTTTTCCTCTCAATTATAGTCTTTATTCGTCCACCTATGCTTTCTCCGCATTTCTTTCGTAATTACCACGAAAGTTTAAAGGAATTGGAAGATTCCGAATCGTTCCGAAGATTTTCTAAACACAAAATTTAACAAAAAGAGTGTAACCACAACGTCCCTTTTCTCTTCTTCCTTTCTCCACTTAATTATGATCTTTATTCGTCCACCTATACTTTCTCCGCGTTTCTTTCATAATTGCCACGAAAGTTTAAAGGAATCTGAAGATTCGCGGATCGTTTCGAAGATTTTTTAGACACCTGGGATATATTTAACGGGAAGAGTGTAATTTTTGGGGATAAAATGGTAACAGGTTCAACGATTTGACGTGGAAAGTTACCAAGCTTTGTCTTCCGGGTCGGTCCTGGTTAACTAAAAGTCGGGAAGTTGGCAAGCCGAAAATAAAAAATTCCCAGCCTAGGAAGTTCAAAGTCAGAAAGTTGCACGGTCGAAAGCGCGAAATGAAAGAGCTCTCGCCTAACGAGCTCAAAGTCAGAAAGCTGTATTATTTAAAGCGCGAAGATAAAATCTCCGGCTTTCAGACCGCCTAAATTAGTGCCGCCCTTTCATCCATCTTTTTCGAGATTGGCCGGCTTGGTTATTTAAAATTCCGACCGGCGGGAAGCTCGATGTTTGGAAATATTCACAGTCGGAATCCTCTGTCACTGGGTGTATATATCGTTTACTTTACCCAGTGACTCCAATTACCATCGTTCATATTTCCAGCGGCGAACTTGCCGAAGGCCTGATAAAAAAATCACTCGCTTCATTATTCCAGGGCAGAATGAAAAATCTCTGTCTTTAAACGTCAAACTTTCTATCATTCGTTCCCCCGTCGTTTGTACTTCCGTCGTTAAACTTGCCAGACCTAATTGAAGAAGTCATCCCTCTCGTAATTTCTTAACGAACTCGAGGATCTCTGCAGCGGAAAATTACGCCGGTTATTTAACCGCCATTCGTGTTTTCGTTAACAGACTCGACAGTTTCTTGTTTCCCGGGCAAATGAAAAATCCGCGTTACCCAAAGTTCAAGGCTAACATCGTTCCCTTATCATCCCTATCTTCGTCCTCGAATTCGACGAGTCTCTGGAAAGAACTAAAAAAGTTCAGGTAGTTTAATCATCATCATCCTCGTCTTTCTTGTTGTTAACTTAGAAAGATTCGGGTAGAAAGAATTATTTCTTGGTAATTTGATCGGTGGTTCTGATCGGAAATTATCAGGAACCGTTCTATTTTTGCAGAGAGGTCAACATGGACGTTGAGGCAGCTTTGCTGGAGAACTCTCCAACACTGTCGACGATCTCGTCGGACTGCACCGACACCACATATTCCGGGCCTGACTCGCCCTATTCCCCGGAATCGCCGATCATCGTCACCTCGTCGTACAAGAAGACAAAGGATGACGAGGTCACGCCTAGACCAACGCCCAGGCATCCGCTGCCGCCCAGGAAGCCCAACTTCCGGATACGACCGCCCTATCTCATGATCTGCATCAGCATCATAGAGGTGAGTCCGATATGTCAATTCCTCGACAGAAAAATTGGAGAAAAATTTACTCTTTCGAAAGTAAATACATAATACACTCGTTTGTGAAATCTTTGAAACGATAATGACGCGTTTAGGTATGCTCGCGAAAATATTATTAAAAAACGCGTGATACTAGTCAGAAATATCGATAATTAGGAATTAAAAAATTTGGATATTATATTGATTCGTGTTTTACATATACAATACACGCGTTTGTGAAATCTTTGAAACGATAATGACGCGTTTAGGTATGTTCGCAAAAATATTGCAAAAATATTGAAGGGCGCGTGATACTAGTCAGGCAAATTTTTTAATACAAAATAAGTAGTTCGAGTCTTATTACTCACGACAATCTTAAAAGGGTTTTCTGTTTAACTCATTAGTATCACCAGAGTCTAAATTCTTCTTCAGTGAATGTGTTCTAAATATCGTACAGATCGTGGAATTATTTTTCTTAATTTTATTGACACAGCCTCGGTATTATTTTCTTCTTACCATGTATAGCATATTGAAATGTTTCAATTTAATATATATTTTAATCGTTAACTTTAGCAAACATAAACGTTACGAGCGTATAGACATATATCGGATAAATATTTAAAGAGAAAGATGCTTTAAAAACTTTTCGCGTTTTCACAGAATAATATGTATTATACGTTTCAAATATTAAAACGCATAAACGCATTAACAGGTATCTAAGAATCGCATGATATTATGGTGCCAGGGTACGTTTGCTTCGAAGAACCGATAAATTGAATTTAACGCGGAAGAAATTAAACGTCTTGCGAAAGAGTTGATCGTAGATTTATCGGCGGAATAAATTCGCGGATAAATTTATCGGCTCGGGAGAATTCGGAATTAGGCTTATGTGCGCGAGAGAGATGCGCGAAAGGGTGCCGGAGAATGAATAACGAGGTTCGAGTGGAACTCGCGATTAGGGTAATTTGATTTGGGAATGAGCGTGTTTTTGGATGGTTCGCGAGATCTCGGTGTGATTTGTAATTGCCGATCGATCGAAGTCGGAGCGAAATGTTTTTGAACGGCTTGCGAACTGCCAGTATAATTTACGGATGGAAATTGATCCGGAAGTGTGGAAAATTGATACCTCGGTGAAGACCGACTCGATCGAGCCTTCATCGGAATATTCCGTAGAATTTCGAAGGATACTCGTGACTCTGATACATTCTAAATATTCATTCGCCATTTTACTGCATTTATAATTCGTTCTCGTAATCTGAATAAATTATCCGTCCTATTTATTGTAACAAAATATATTGACATTTCGTGTCTTTTCTTTGATTGTAACTCGTACAGCGTGATCTTCAGATATTAACAGTAAAATTACCAAAGGAATTAATATAACTGTTTTTGGATATTTTATTTTCACAATTTCTGAGAACATACAAACTATTTTCTACAAAATTTTTGCCTACTTCGATTCAGATCAAAATTTTGTTCGTAATTAAGTTTAATACTTATTTTACTTTACTACTTTACTTAGTTTAATACTTATTATTAAATGATTTGGTAATTATTTTGTTAGTAGTTATTCACTTTCTTCCTATCTCTACGATTATCTTCATTCGTGGAAAGTATATTTAGATACTCGTTATAGGTCGATAGTTCTAACGTTACGAGCGAAATAAAGTGTTATTCCGTAAGCGAAATATTTCGTAGGGTAAATTAGCGATTTTGGAAACGAATTTTCGCAGAACGAGTTGAACGAAGATTGCATTAACGCGATTAAATTAGTCTAGTGGAGGACGTGGAGATATTTATTCGGTGAATTCCTGCGTTTATTATCTCCGCGAAATTCCGCGAAATTGAGGATTAATCTCGCGATAAAGCTCGGTCTCGGAGGATTTTTCCTTCTCTGATTATCGAGATAAAACGGATTCGGGACATAAGAGGGATTCCTTCGACTCAAATATTTAACCGTATCCAGTTCAAACAGCCGTTCCGATATCACACGTGTTTGTTCAAATCGAGTGATTTTAATCGTGCATATTTAATCGTGCGTGTTCAATCGGAATTTTCTCTTCGATTTCATAATGTACGGCATTTAAACGACTCAAATATGTACACGCGATTATTTCCATAAATATTAAAAAAAGAACGTGCCAGAGAGGCGTGCACATATTCGGAGTAATTATTTGATTTCGCGACAGCCTTGGAAAATTTATAATAACCCGCGTGCGTTTCAATCTTTATATCGGAATCCCATATTTTTATCGCGTGTTTATTCGAATTATCGAAAGTACCGCTTCAGCGACGATTCCGTTGTTCTGTTAAAGGAATATAAAGGGATATTCATTGGAAATTGAACGATACTTGGTGATGTCTCGCAAAGAGCAAAGTTTTATCAGGGGATTTGATGAAAAGACTCGTTTTTTTAAGAGAGATCTGTTCCTTTAACTCGTTATCAACGAACTGCGCTTTCTCGGGCCTAATTCTAAGGTTGAGGTGGTCCCCGAGTTATGGAGTAGCGGTTATAAAAACATAAAATTAGGCTCCCATTGACCCCCAGAAAAATATGGAAAATTATCGACGCATCGCTACAAATATCGAGGAAATTTTTCGATTATCGAAGTTAACCGCGTCTTTATTCCTCGCGTTTCATCGCGCAAACGATACTTTTCCACACATTAACCTGATTTAGTGGACTATCTCGATGAGAGACTAAGCTGACCGGTGAACCATGGTGAATCAAGGCAGTTACGACCGGTTTCCGTTCTTCAATAAGGCTCTTCCTTTAAATATCATAGTAATGGGTGTGTAACCTTAGTTTCAAGTGCATATGGATAGACGAAAGTGACCGTGTACAAGGAAAACAGATAAAGGAGTTTACCTAGACAATGCCGAATGTTTAGGATACATGAGAAATGGATGATTGTAGAAGGAAGAATCTAGAAATGCGAACGGATGTTTAGGGTACGTGAGAAAAGCATGATTGAAGAAGAGAGCAAGTTTTAAATTATGGCGACATGTTGTGAACGAGTCAGTATTCAGTATTTAGTATTCATAGTTCGGTTTCAGTATTCAGTATTCAAAGTTCGGTTGTCAGTATTCAGAACACAGTATTCGAGTGTGAGAGTCAGTTGTTTAGAAGAGATGAGCTATTATTTTGGCAAACCACTTTCATTTATTAAACAATACTTCGTTTCCATAGTCCACTAAACATTCCTATCCAAAGTTAGGTCTCGTCCAGCAGCAAAATCTTGTAATATCGCGTGAGAATCGCTGAACGGTGAACGCGGGACAGGAGAATAGACTTGGGCGAAGGCGAGGAAGCAGGAATCCTGGTGGATATTATCTTTGGTGTAGCGTGGAGGCGGTGAAGCTGGTTGCACCGAAAAGCGTGTACGCCGGCTGGGCCGAGCGGGAAAAATTTCCCATTAGCCGAGCTAATGCGTCGTCGGGCCTTGCCTGGACAAGGACGGAGAGGCTGATGGGAATCCCTCTCAATTATTCGCACGAGTTCACGAGGGAATATCGTACCGGTATTTCAAGAAACTGCTGCTGGAACGATTCCGTGGAAGGAGGGAAACGAAGACGGGGCGATGGAGGAGGAAGATGGGGGACCGGAAGTGGAGGAAGGAGAGGAAGGACGTTCCTGAGTCTCCTCTATGCCTTTCTTTTTCGTACACCCGCGTTCCTCCGCTGGATTCTTCTCTCCGGCTCGATAATAATTCCAGAGAGCTTATTCGAGCACTTCCGGGAGCCGGTCGGTACGAGCAGCGAACGCGGCGGATAAAATGCGCCGAGTTAAAGCCGGCAGGTTAAACGCACCCTTCTCTCTCGCCGGCAGTTTCGCGCAATAAAACAAGAGTTAACGCTGTCGACGGGGTTAATGAGACGGCAAAAAGAACGGCGGCTCCCGATTCCAAGATCGTATTTCCTCGCGATAATCGACGGGACCGCGGAAATTAGGGCTGTTGCACCTGTCCCGCACCCTGTCCTCCGAGATCTCGAGGGTGCTTCTGGTGGAACGGCCGAACTTGGCAGTGATTTTACTATTAAAATAAGATTCTCTAAGATTCTCGTGTCCCTCGATTTCTCAAATCTTTTCTTAAAAACTTCCTCGCTTCAGGAATCGTCGAAAATATCGGAGATTCGAAGAAATATCTCGAACTCTGATACCGATTACTATCATTCATCTTCGATCGAGTAATTTGAACATCGAGTGAAATTCGTCTGTCTTCTGAAATTTCGAGGGTGTTTGAGGTGGAACGGCCGGACCTTGCAGTGATTTTACTATTAAAATAAGATTCTCTGAGATTCTCATCCCTCGGTTTCTCAAATCTTTTCTTAAAACATTCCTCGCTTCAGGAATCGTCGAAAATATCGGAGACTCGAAGAAATATCTCGCACTCTAATACCGATTACTATCGTTCATCTTCGCGAGATCTATCTATCATCTATCTATCTATCAACCTGTATGAGTAATATAAGTGATACGAGTGATTCGAAAATCGAGTGAAATTCGCGTTCTTCCAGCGATAGAGCTGTGTTTCACAGGTTTCGAGCCCGGAAGCGCCTCTCTCTCTCTCTCTCTCTCTCTCTCTCTCTCTCTCTCTCTCTCTCTCTCTCTCTCTCTCTCTCTCTCTCTCTCTCTCGGTCTCTTTCTCTCTACCGTGGCAAAATCGGCGCTGGACGATGGCTGATTGGTCGAAACAGGGGGCGGAATCTAATCGGCGTGCACGTCCAGTTTTCGCGCGATGAAACGAGCGATAACGCTATCCAGCCGCGTGGGCCTTTAATGAAAACGCTGAGATAGCGGAAGCGGCGATATCCGGCCAGGAAGGCCAGCCGAAAAGTCCGCTTCCGTTTCGGCAATAATCGCGCCGCGGTTGTTCCGTGTTCTTCCCGTACAACCGCCCGCCGGGGGAGATAGGATAACGAACGCGATAAATCAGAAGTAAAAGCTCGGGGCTGTAAATATAGCTCGTTAGAGAGCTCTGATAAATCACCAGAAACTTCCCTGCAACTCGTAACTCTCCGACGCGAGGAGAATCGACGCTGATCGCCGCTTTTTCAGTCGTCGCTCTCCGATTCCCGCGTTTAAGACTGCGAAAACCAAAGATTAGACCTCTCGCCGCGTTCTCGCGAATTTTCCTCGAATTTCCACGATGTTTCTAGCTTCCACGTAACATTCCTTTGGCTGATCGGTTGACAATGTGTTTAGATCAAAACTGAGATCGTGGAAATGCAAGATTAAACCTGTTACCCCATTTTTCTGAATTTTCTTCGAATTTTTGCAGAGCTTCTGATTTCCACGTAAAATTCCTTTGAGTTGATTGGTTAATACGATTAATTGATTATGTTATTACTCTAGCATCAAGAATAATAATTGTTTAACGTATCAAGCGTACCAATTAATACTGGAATTAGGGATAAAAATTATTTTTCTGGTCGACTAATTCGGATAATAATTTTAAATTAAGACGCTGTTTTCAGGGCGAAAGTTTCTATGAATCTGAAATTTCGATACGCACGTGCCTAAATCGTTGAACAAAACGTGAAAGTCAAAAATGGCGGACTGGCCGGAAGGTGAATTCTGAAGGATAATAATTAGAGGAAGAAATCGGGTCCGATCTAAAATGGTTGAACTTAAAATTGCCGGAGAATGGAATGGGAAGTAGTAAAACTGGAATGAACTTTCTCTTGGTTAATGAAAGGTTCTGATAGGACGAAACGATGCAGCGTCGAAGAGCCGATCGTTCCATCTTCTTGCAAAGAGGGCCCTACGGCCGCCATCTTGTTCCCTTCGAGCCAAGGAACCCAATAAATTACCCAAATAATAAACTAGTTCCCATACGAGAAATAAATTTAATTTCTCGCGTACTTTACTCGTAATTTAACAAAAATTGCGACTTAAAATTTCATCGAATATTTTCTGCAGCTGTTTTTAAATTTTCGAAAAGCTTTCTGTTTTTTATTCCTGCTAGAACTTGCGTTATCGATGGATACTTTCGAACAAGCTTCTGAATTTTGTGCTGCATCGAATAAAAAGCGGTACGATTCGATGGTTGATCGGACGAATCGAAGTATATCGAAGCCGTGTTCGGTTTCCACGAGCGTTCGATAGTTTACGATTTATTTAATGCGAAAAACTGCTCACTGGCACGCGACCAATACGCCGACTTTGCTATTCTTTCCACCAATGCGATATCTCGACAACAGTGACCATAGTTTCTGCAAGTTCTCCGCTTTTTTTTGCCCCTTTTTTCCCGGGCTGGATCTCTCCCGCTCCGGAAATAAAAATTTCACGATAAAAATTCGAAACACAAGTAAAGCATTGTACGAGCTTCCCACCGAATCGTCCGTCGTTGCGATAGACCAGAGCCACGAACGATTATGCCTCAAAGTCTACCGCACTGACCATTCCGACGACCATTCTCTGCCTCTGGTCGAAGCGTCGTAAAATAATAACAATCGAGTTATTGCTCTGAAACCTGAAATCTCCTTTGGTTAAGAGACAATCGAGGACAAATTTTAAGGACACTTACTTTCCTTCCCGTTGCTATGGTTCTCATTCTATAATATATCACATTATCGATGGTAGTTCCCTGAGTTAAATCATAAAATTTTTAAATCTAGTATAAATGAAGTGTGACACTACAAACTTATTGTTCTGAAACGTGAAATCTACTTCGGTTAAAAGACATCGAGGACAAATTTTAAGATACTTTCCTTCCCATTGCTGTAATTTTCATTTTACAATATATCAAATTATCGGTAATAGTTCGCTGAGTTAAATCATAAAATTTTTAAATCTAGTATAAATGAAGTATCACACTACAAACTTATTTCTCTGAAACCTGAAATCTCTTTTGCTTAAGAGACATCGAGGACAAATTTTAAGATGCTTACTTTCCTTCCCGTTACTATATTTCTCATCCTATATGAATTATCGATGATAGTTCGCTGACTTAAATCGTATAAAATTCTTAAATCCAGTATAAATGAAGTATGACAAGCTAAACGGGGGATATAAGATGGAAATTAATCAGAAATTGATTGCCAATATGCGTAAAACAATAATCGAGAATGTTACTATCGTGATTGTCAAATTTTTCGATACTCATTTCCAATAATCTTCCGCTGTCAGAGAATGAAGTTTTTAATAAGAGATTCTACGAAGTCCTTTCTTTATTCGTAATTCCGCGCGCGTAATAGCCGATAATTTTTAATCAAACCCGTCGCCTGCTGAACACGCGAATTTTTGGATTTATTGCCCGGGAGGATCGGATCGCGCGACTAATCTCGATCGAGCGTGGAATCGAGAGAAATCGTTCGACAACGACAGGTGTTCCTAGCCTGACAACTATATGCCTTCGACAACGATCCAGTTTCGGTCTGAAAGAGGAGAAAAAAAAAAAAAATCGGGGGGCGCGGAAAATACGGAAAGAATTGATGTCCTCGCGGATGTTTTGACGTGCCCCGTGTCCTCTGCGAATTTATTCCACCGTCCTCGACAAATGGCGGGGAAATTCGTTTTATGAATAATCTCACTGGAGGAGGCCGCGAGACACGATCGGTGGAATAATTGGAAAAGCTGTTTATCGGTGTCCGAGGGCGTCGATTTGCGAAATTCACCGATGAGATTAAATTCGCTAATTCTTCAAATGTCGCGATTCGCGCTGGTTAAATTTCTTGCGAGTAAAAGAACGATTGTTCTTGAATAAATTCGTCTGGTACTTCGCAATGGGGAGTAATGGGTTTGGGAATAATCGAGACGAGGGTTAGATTAACTCTTTTGCA